>NC_054874.1:24363675-24664526 GCF_018320785.1 Cheilinus undulatus | reverse complement strand
ACTATCACTGAATTTCATAAATTAAAGGACATGAGTCAATGTGAGAATGTATTAACTTTAATCCAAGAGTCCGGCTTCATACTGTAGATCTCAGACGCCCACTCTCACAGACTGTTACTTTGAGACGCCATCTCACTCAGAATAGGAGTACTGTAATCTACTGGTACTAAGTATTTCCAGTTTCCACTTTTTCTTTTAAATGTTATTCATAAACAAACTGTCAGTTGCACTCACGAAATAATTACACTGCAAAGACAGACTAAGCAACATTTTATAACTAAAACAGAGAAAAATGTCAGCTGTCTAATCTGGGATTAAATCATATTAACCCGTTTTAGAAGAAGATATGTAAATGGTGGCTAACTTTAGCTTTGTTAGCTTTAACTGAAGCTAACATAGCAATGCTAGGTATGTACCTAACATTACTACATAAGCCAACATAGCTAAGTTAGCCATGAAGACAAAGTAGCTTGTGCAGCTAACATTAGCTTCATAGCTTCATTATCTACGTAGTTTACATGGCTACCCTTGTCCTAACCTAACTTTAAATTTAATCTGATTTTATTTTGACAGTTTTAGCACGTATTTCCATTCTGACAGTTACAGTCTGCAAGATGGGTCTGCAGCCAGACTCCTCTGTTTTGAAGAGAAACCATAGCCAGAGATTTAAAAAAAAAAGTTTAAAAAGAAAGAAATAAACTGATGTAAGACGGTTTTATAAAATTAATCTTAAACCTGAAACCCTAATCCATGTATCCTTGATGTACTTAAGAAGAGGTCTCAGTTCTTGACAAATCAATTGGACTTTCCTCAGAGAAACAGTCTTATTTTCTCTGGCTAAAGAAAGTATAGATGTTCCAAATCTAATGTGTATGAGACAAGGCCTGAGGAGATTAATCTTCATCAAGATCAGTCTCCCGGCCTGTAAAGTGGTGCAGACGATTACACTCTTCTGGTTTAAGGAGGATTAAGGAGGCTGGAACCCCAGAGAAGAGCAACTTGATGGCTGGTGGGTCAAGTTTAGGACCAAGTTTTTCAAGCAAAGTTTAATAGTTCAACAGCCAAAGAAGTTACACTGAGCAAGAGCACCCTGAGAACACCTGTTATACAGAAGATTACTGTGAAGTCCCATCAGAGGTTTGATCGGTCAAATTGGATGAGTGAGAGCCCCCAACCTAATGTTTAGTCAAACCATAAAACACCACAGACATAAGGAAACTTTTAAGCACTTTTTCTTTTTAGAATTCTCTAAAAAGCACAAATTAGATGACACAGCCAGACTGTGAGACATGTCACACCTGCTGTCTGTAGTAACAATTCCACAGTGAAGATTTCACACACACTATCTTGCAGAAAGGAGCTGATTTCTAGAGAAAAAAAAACAAACATGGAGGACGGTCAAATCCTCAGCTGACTGCATGAGTCACAGTTGTGCCAAAAATCAAAATATGATTAAAATAATGTAGTTGATAACCTGGCTAAGGTTAGAGGGAATATCCACTCTGCTGGATTTCAGTGGTTGTTGTAGTAGCAGTTCAACCACAAACAGCAAATTTCTAACATATTTGATATTTATGGATTTGAGGGTCAGGGAGACTCCAACATGGCGGGGGAGAAGAAAAATCCTTGTAGTGTACCAGAGGATGGTGCACGACACGCACCAGACATGTTTTTTTAGCATGTGCATGATTAATTCGGAAAATAACATTGCTTATTGTGAAAGGCACATCAAACTCACTTCGAATCATTCACATTTTTATGTTGTTTATTTGTGTAGTCTTTGGCGTGCAAAGGTCTTAGAGATAAAATGAGGCCGAGCTTGGGCATCGAAGGGAGCCGTTGGCTGAGGTGGTTAAGGCATCATCAGGATTCCTCCTGGTTGCGTCCGTGTGTAGCTCTTCAAGTCCAACTTGGAGGAGACTCAGGGGCAGATCTGGAATTCACTGGAAAGATTATGTTTCCCATCTGGCCTGAGAATGCCTTGGAATTCCCCAGGAGGAGGTGGAAAACATTGCTGGGGAGAGGGATGTCTGGAAAGACTAGCTAAGCCTGTCCCTGAAGATAAATGGATGGATGGAGTTTTGGGGTCATTGGATACATGAATAAGTAAAATTAAAGGTCAAAAGCAGTATAAAATAAGGGAAAACCATTGAACAAGCACCAAAAGATCTCCACATACAAAACATCACCAACTCTTGTTATTAATACAAAAAAAAAAGTATTTGCTCATTTTGTTTAATTTGGCAAGCATTAGCATTTCTGCTTTAACTGCTGTGCCAATGGATGTGAACTCTCTTCTTTCTCTGTCATTTCATTCCCTGTGTTCCTACAGTCTTATAGACAAAATCTGGCAGCCTTGCGTGTTTTTAAAAGTGCACCAACTTATATTTTTAGGTTGTTTTACTTCACCAAAGGGGAAGTGTATGAGCACCAGGTGTTTTCCTCCCCACTCCTCCTTACGCCTTTTCCCTTTACCTCTCCTCTTTTCTCCTCCTCTGACTCTCTCAGCACTGTGGGAGTAGTAGTACAGGCACTGGCAGTAGAGAGAACAAAGCTTTGTGGAAACATGTTGGTTTTACTAATACCAGCTTTGTTCTCTCTCGCTTTCATACGAGAGCAGCTGAACAATCTTTTCCCAGTCTTACTTATTAGTGTTTTGTTGTGCCTGGATACTTTCAGAAAAAAAAAAAAAAAAAAAAAGAGGAGTTTTGCCAGTAGCTGCTGATCAGCGTGCATGCTCTTCTCAGTATTAAAACTAATACCCAGCTTACACACCACAGACCCTGCATCAACAATCAGGAGGGAAAAAGGGTAGAGGGTGTACACAGATTTTATTCCAGGTGTCAGGAAAGGCTTTTTAAGTGATACATGAGGGATTTCTCCAGCTACTGCTTACATCCAGGTGCTTCGAAATACTGACTAGCATAAACTTAATACTTTATCTCTGAATATGAGATCAATCTGGTATAAATCTGAGACCTATATTTTAAGAAAAACATGAGGAAACTTGCGATCACGTGTATAACAAATAAGCACGATGTTACGACTCCCTAATTCAGAGGTTTCCATACTGCAGGGGCTTTTAACCCTGCTCCAGGATTAGAGAAAAACTGTATCCTGTATCCAGACGTATTTGGCATCCAGCTGTACATGTGTGGGTATTCTGTTTTATTTTATACAGACCAAACTTAGCTTCAGACAGATAGAAAGCACAGTCTGTAAATCCTATTACTGGTGGGCCCTCATCAAAAATATAACAAAATAGTTACAAGTATCTAAGAAAACCTGCCCCCCCCCCCAGGACAGACACAAATAAAAAAGTGATAATTTGTGGCCAAAATTTGTATAGACTGTAATTATTATGCTTCCAATGCAAAGTCTGTGATCTACAAAAAACAGACCTGACGGTTAAACGTGCACACCTATAAGCACACGCTGACCTATGCGTACAAACATCTAGGAAGCAAAGGGAAACTGATGGCAAATACTGTGAAGTGGTGAATTGATGCCAGTTTGTTTATTAATGATTCATTTCAAGCAATCATTTTCACTAAAAACTAAAACTTTATCCCACTATACATTTTATCTTATTTTAAAGCAAACAGTTTCATTTTTACACATGCCTAGTGAGCTATACTTTACTTTCCATTATAAAAATGTGTTAATATTTGCCTTTTGAAAAACCTGTTGTACATTTCATTATTCAGGTCTCACCTTCATTTGCCCTGAATGGAGGTGGCTAAACCTTAACTTCATCTTTTGATGTTGAAATCCAAACACCAAGAAGTGTGAAAAATGCATGGTTGCTAGTTTCACCAGAAGAAATGACTGTTTCAGATATTTAAACAACATAAAATAAAACAGCTTCATTCTGATATCAATGGCCTCATATGGTTGCATAAACTACTTAGTGTTAAATTATCATATAAATTCTACCCAATTTTAGTGATTATACTTACAAGGTGTGACTTATGCCATCAATTATATTTTTCAACTTTGAATCTTCCCCCAGCGTTACACTGCCAAAACTCCTCTACTGTGTTTGTATAGATTTTGAGATGAAGCTAACCTGATGCTGCTTCAAAGAAAGAGGTTTTATTTAAACTCAAACTTCTTCAAACTGAAGTGTTGAAGACTCATAAAACCTTGGCTGAACTTCTGAAAGTGTCACCCGTGGGTGAGCCGGGAAGGCAATCTTTCTTACAGAAATGCTTTTTACCTCTCTCAATGCTTCTCACAAACTCACCATCCCACATCATCTTACTCCTATACTTGTTCATTTTCAATGCATTTTCCTTCATCTCACATCAACCACTGTTTCTTCTTTGCACCTTACAATTCCTCTATTTGATTCCTACTCTCCTGAAGCTTATGATCTGACCTCGTCTCCTCACTCACACATTCTGGGCAAAATCACAAAGCAGGAGACTTAAGAAAACTAAAATGCCCCTTTGTTGGTATAAGCATTTATTTAAAATGTCTAGAGCATTTTTTTTTTTTTTTTTTTTTTTTTTTGCTTTGTTTGTTTTTGGAACATTACAATTAATGGGGGCCTGAAATATAGAAACAATAACTGTACTTTTCAAAGCCCACGTTGGGCTACCCATGTTTTCACATAATGCTTTTACTCTGAGGTTGTTTCTGAGGAAGTTGTTTGGTGAATGAAGTCACTTCCAGGAGTGCTTAGCTCTTTCTTGGCCTCTCTGCTGAACTTTCTTAGTGACTGATGATATGTATGATCACCTCATCTTCATATAGATCTTAAAAATAAAGTTGTTAAAACCTTTTCATGTGAAATCTCCCTTTTACTCATTGCCATCATTTCAGTCACTTTTCTGAAGTTGTTTTGTTACCTGTACTTAAAATAAGAACATGTTCTTAATGTAGAAACTGACAAATTACAGCAACTTGTTTTCTAAAAGCTAATTCCTGTGTAACAACTCTAATAAAGGCTGATGTGTATAAATTAGGTTCTTTGCCTTGCAAAAAAACCCACAAAATTCACAGATGAGCTTTCAGAGACTGTGCAGATATGATGCAGGGATCAGACACTGGGGTACTTGTATTTCTTATGGCAGGGATAATAAAGTTAAACAATCACTGACGAAAGCTTCAGTTTCTGTAAACTTGCAGGTTATGTTAGAGTTTCAGTAACAAGCACACCATGCTATTTTTTTCACCTTTTTGTGCCTTTAGGTTGTGATCAAGCGAACTACAAAGCATAAGGATAACAGTAAGTTGTAGTCTTGTCACTATCCCAGAATTTGAATTTCGATACTATAAGATCAAATTGAATGATACTGATACATTTTATGGGGGATTTTTTTCCAAACTGGACATTAGAAAGGCTGATGAATAAACGATTAACATGCCTCAGTGAGACATATTCTTTAGAGCAGCCTTCCCCAAACTTCAGCACTTTTCTACAACCTTAACATGGGTCTCAAGGATAAAACATTTGATCACATTTTTGTTTCATTGACAGGGAATTTTAACTTAAATGCTTTGCTTACAGACACATTAAAATTAGTCAGAACTACAGATGTAAATGTATCACTGAAACGCAGTATCACGGTAACAGAAACGCCTCAGTGTTGTCCCAGACATATTGGTTTCAAACAGTAGGTCTTCAGGGAGAAAGTATAGTTTTTGTACTACTGCCTATGTGTATTAATTGTTTTTGTTGCAGTAGTATATTTTATTTCTATGTTCTAACACAACAAAATACAAAAGAGGGGCTTCATTTAGACCCCTTCATTAGCTCTGCTGCCAATTAGTGGTTAAATATAAATGCTGGGTCTCCCTTCACACCTCTCTAAACTCCTTTAGAGTGTAACTGCTGTAAAAGAATCAGTCTTTTCTAGCCACAGAACACCCACTCTCTGTCATTTGATCACCCAATGCTCTCTCTCTCCCTCTTATTTAAAGCACATTGTATTAAAAAATATTAAATACCTATAAATTTTGATGACACTGGTTGTTCTAGTATAATACGGGCATTTGATACCATGTGTTTTGATAGGATCCAGTCTCCATTGTTTCAATAACTGATCATATAAAGCTCATTTCAACTAACTTTATTATTTTAAATTTCTTTTTTGGCCTTTACTGCTCAGTATTTCTGACAAAATCTTCTCTGCAGCCTTGACATTTAGTCCTTCCCTCTCTCCCCTTCGGAACTCCTCTCTCTGTTCGTCTCACCTCACCTCCTCCATCTTCCTCAGACTCCCAGCTTGTCTCGTCTCCGGGACTGTCCACAATTTGCTTTTATTTTTCCCCCCATCTCCTTTCCACCTGCTCCTTGTCTGTTTCAATTCTGTCATCTTTTATTCTAATCTCGTGCCATCTCATCCTCGCTCTGTTCTCACAGAGAAGAAGGGCTGATTTAAACAAGTGATTTAGTCTGAGGGTGAGTCACTCTACTCTCTCTGGTGCATTCAAGCCTCCGTGCTTCATTGGGCGAGGAAACTGTGGGAGTTAAAAATGAATGAGTAACACTACTTCAGTACCAACTATTCACAGTCCCTTGAGCAGGGAACCTGTTTCTCCATCTGCAACTCTACTGAAGATGGTCAGAGGTCAACAGAATATTTAACAGGAAACTGGCTGAAGTGAGTAACTCTCAAAGGTTGATGTGTGCCATGCAGAAATTTAAATATGTCCAGATGAATGAGATGAGCCATAACATGTAGAAACAGTGACGAGAGGCACATTGTTCTCTGGGGGAGTTCAATGCCTCACAGACAGACAGAGATTACTTTGAAATGACTTGATGACTTGAAAAGAGATGACTTGAAAATAACACATAATAACTTACCCTCAAAGGAAGGTCTTCCACTGGGCAAAACTTGGTAAAGTGCCCTCAAGGTTACCCTCCCTGTGGACTAATAATAAAGTGTCATCATGGTGCAGTCTTATTGGACAAACCATGATAAAGTGCCTTCTCTATCCTGGCAAAGCTCCTTCATAACAATGTATACGTCACATTACCAGTGATTGAATCTGAAGCTGACATCCTTGTTGTATGACAGATCACTGTGTTATGAACCCCCCAGTCACATTTCAGTCAGATAAAACATCTTTAAGTTGACCAAATTAAGCTTCAAAATCATGAAAAATGAGAAAGTTAAAAAAATGCTCCAGAATGGTGTGGGCGTGTCTGTTGAATGAGCTGAAGCCACGCCCACTCAGGAGAAATAATCCTCTCAGATTCAAAAAAATAAAGTGTTAAAATCTGAATGTTGACCTCATGATTAGAGCACAGCAGCCTGGCTCTGTGCCATAGGAGAGACAAAGTTGGTTTTCTGACTCAAATCTCCGTTACAGCTCTTTAAATGATCCATAGACCACTGTGGCTGATAGCTTTGGTAAATTTACCTCACAATGAACAAAAAAAAATTTAACTGACTGCTAACTTTCAATAAAGGCAGTGACATCAGCTAACAACAGACTGCCCTGAGATAACCTGCTCTATGATTTTATATTGTAGCGTTAGAGGGGCGGTGTCATTCCCCACTGTGGGCTCGTGACATCATGAGTCCACATATTGCCCCCCCCCCCACATGAAATCAAGCCAGGAAAGAGGTGAAAAGCTTTCTAACAGTCTTAGCTAGGATTAACTCACATGTAGAACTCAGTGTTTTCATATGTTTACAGCAACCATATTCCAACATAATGTTCAGACACAAAGTTTGGATTTCACTTTACAGGGTCTTTAATGGTTCAATGGTTCATAATCCTTGACAGTTTTATTACTGACGTTAAAAAGCTATTATCACAAATAAACAATTTTTAACCAGGATTTCTAACTGTTTCAGCATAAATGTGCACCAAGTTTTCTAGTGCTGGTGCCCCACCACCAGGTAGTCTTTCATTATTTTCCCTCTGCCCCAGAAACATCCAGAGTAAAGGTAAAAAGACTGAATTTTAGGTATGAAAAATAGACTGTTTCAATAAAAAATTTCATCAGTGTGGTGGTAACACATCCGAGTCACAGGTTTTCAATCTGGTTGAGAATGCTGTGCAGCTGCTGTGTGAAGGCCAGCTTTTATTTCTAGATTAAAATCAGCAAAGACTGAAGACAGGAGCTGACTGGAAGCCAGAAAGTATCAAAAAATACTGTGTATAGGTCTTTCCAGCCATTTACCAATCCTATAATAATTTTGGTGTAGTGTTGGGCCACAAAGGCTTACAATTGTCACTGTGCTAATTCTGTGTAATTGTGTATGATAATAAAACTCACTTGACATTTTCTTTGTTATTTTTGAAAAAGTACCAGCAAAGGTCAAATGTTGCATATTCATATAAAATCATTCACACACCAGTGTCAGAGGAAGTCATTCAACTCTACAGGGTGTTTCCAGATAGAATCAGGTTGTACTAATAAACACTTTTTGCTGAATACAACTGTGGAGACCTTCTGCTTCAGGTTGGTGTATTGGCCAAAGGCACCTGGAGTTTTCACCTGGTGCTTGGAGAGCTGTACAAAACAAAATGGCTGCTGTAGTGATCACAGTGTTAGAGCAGGTTCAGGGTCTATGTTAGGTGTAATAATCTGGGAGCGTGTTTGAGGGTAACAGGTGCTTGTTTACCTGAAGGGAGGGGGAGTTAATGACCTAATCAATGTTGTGCAGCAGAGTGTGAAGTTTCATTAACACGAACTGGAAACTCAAACACATATTCTTAGCATGGGTTTACACTCAGGCCTGTGCACACAAACAGCCATAGACACCTTAACTGTAGTGCTAAAGTATGTTTCATGCAAACAATCATGTGTGCACAAGATATAGCATGAGGTGAGACAAAAACCAGGTGATTTACCCCTTAAACACACACTACAATGTTTAAAGATACAGTGTGTAAAATTAGGAATATTAGCAGCATCTAACAGTCAGGTTCTAGGTTGTCATGCTCACTTATTGTGGTTACAGTGGCAGCTGGTGGGATAATAATAATATAAAAAAATAAAAAATAAATAAATAAATAAATAAAAACAACTGTATCTGTTATTTGGTCCTTTCTATGGTACTGTAGAAAAAATGTTACGTTGAAAAATCCAAGATGGCAGAGTCCATGGAGGGGACCCTCTCGATGTGTCAATTATATTGATTATTTTGGAGAAATAAAAACAAACAATCATGTATATTTCAGTGATTACACACTAATTTAGATAGGCCTACTTATAAATATATCAACTAAGGCTAAATATTATAAACTGTGTGTAACCCAGGGTTTAATTCCATTCCCTGTTGAAATCCATTCCCTGTAGGCCAGTGCTAGTTTTCCACCTATTTAAGTAATGAAATCCAATCCATTTCATTCTGATCCAGTACTGGTTTTGTACACCTCCCATATACACACCACATGACAGGTTCACATGGTCTTAGACATCCAATCACATCCCTTGGAGGTAATGTTTAAGCTGCCCTGACTTCCTTTTCCTTTAGTTGTGTGGGAGAGAAGTCAAGGGACAGCAGCTTACAGGTCAGTACCTCCAAACAATTAAAACAATTCACAATTCATCTTAAGTTGGTTGAAACTAAGAGTTTGTATACCCCTTTTCAGGAACCAAAATAGATAATCTTGTGACTGGGGAACTTGTCTTGTCGTGTGCATTGAGCTTACTGAACTGGCCAGGTGCCCTATGAAAGGGTTAAAGTGATGGCGAGCTAGTGAAATCGGCCTGGAGCTGACCCCATTCCCTGTTCTGTGAACTGCTATCCATGGTCTGGTAGGAGGCTGTGCTGCCTGTCTTTCTGTTCTCCCTCCAACTCGAAGCTACGCATCTAATCCACCTACAACTCCTCGGAAATTTATGCGCTTTCGGACAATCCACCCTAAACAATAAACAGAACGGACTCGGTTATGATACGTTGCTTCACTTTTGTGGAAGAAAGGACTTTTGGATTTTTGTGTGTTGATTGAACTATTCGTCAGAGACTATTGAGTTTCCACACTCTTGACCTGTATTGTAAATCTGCAGTGTTGTAAATATTGGGATCCCATTTTGCACCCTTAATTTGTATAATACACATCATATAACTCAAATACCCTTTTTTTTTCTGGTCTTTATTTACTGGTCCCTGCCCTCCAGCAGACGTTCTTAGTCTTCTGTTTCTAGCCTACTCTATTTACTACTTATTACATCTGTTACATTATTATTACACAATAATAAGCAAACAGTGGTTACATGTGCAATTAAATTACAATATTAACTGTTCAGATGATATTAAACAAATATGATCAATTTAAAAAGATGAAAAAAATCTGCCTCCTCAACTTCGTCCGGTTTCACTTCTGTGGAACCTTCTTCCATAAACAGTGTCTAAAGTCTAAAACACTTTTACAAAGCTTAAATCAAATTTACTAGTTTACATTACCAAAATACTTTTACAAATGAGGAAACTAAAAATTAGAAATAAAAAAAAGTTAAAACTCTAATACAAAAGTGCAATCTGTGAAACATTTCAACATAACTTGAAACAAATCTACAAAGTCTGATACAAAATTACAAAGCCTGAAACACTTTAAACAAAAATATTTTTGCATTATAGGAAACAATTTTGTATAAAAATATAGGCTATGTTAGTATTTTGAACTTACGTTTTACACTTCTGTTTTTACAAAAATGAAAACACTTTTACATGAGCCAAGCGAAATGAACAAGTTGTAGAACAGGTTTATACTTTCTGAAGCAAATTTACAGACTACTGTTTCTAAAAGACAGGGAATGTAATTATCCCAGGTTCATGTTCTTTCAAGTGTTTCAGACTTTGTAATTTTATATTGAGCCTTGTAAATCTGTTTTAAGTTTTGTAAAAATTATTCATACTGTAAATTTGTATCTGACTTTGTAAATCTTTTTTGAGTTTTGTGAAAGTGATTAATCCTTTGTGATTTCCTATTGCACTTCCAGGCCACCATATAAAAACAGTGACTTCATTTGTTATGATGTTCAGAGTTAGTTTTTTAAAACCATTTTTTCAATTGTTATGTTTATTTTAATAATGCACAAAGTAAAGGATCTAGTAGAGTGAAGCTGACTAGTCAAATGGTAACAGCATTTAGATCCTTTACTCTTTTTTTCTATTTATTTATTTATTTATTTGTGTGACCTCACTCCAGAGTAACTTGTATAGTTCAACTCACTATTATGGGGGACTGAAAAAGCAGTCAAAGGTTAAGTCCCAATTGAAGGACAGCATCCTACATGGACTAACCCAATGTAAATGTCAATGTAAACTAAAGCAGAGCTGCCTGATTTGAACATGACCGCAACACTAACATGCCAGCATAGTTCCTGGCCTCACAGAGTTTGGTAAGAACACTCATTTTATTCAATTAGTGCTTTTCATTACACTGAGCCATCTGCACTGAACTGAAACATGAGCACAACAGGAAAGAGAAAAAGAAAAAGTGCACTGAGCTGACAGAGATATCCTGACAGCGAGCTGGAGAGGAAATGAACAGTGGACTATTTCAAGATGTCAGATTCTTACAAACAGGGGACTTGTTTATGTGTTGAATACTACCTTAAAAGAAAACATGATTATGTCATGAATACCACGCATGAATAGAAATTCCATACTGACCTTTGCAACACAATTTATAGATGTTACAGTCACAGACATAAGCGGAATACAAAGGACATTTTCCAAACCTGTTATTCTGTGAGATTATTTTTCCAACAGTTTTACTTCCTGAAATCTTGAATCATACTTTTAAGTTTTATAAAACCTGGGTAAGTTGTTTCTCTCACCTTTTACTTGCTTCAGTGCTGTGATTGTTTTATGTAGTCTGAAGAAATACTCATCATCTTTTTATTAGTGGTTGGAGGTTTTCTGAGTACTCCTCTTCTGTTGTGTTTTTCTTTTAATTTTCCAGCATAACATTTTAAACTTCTAAATCAAAACGTTAGGACTGCATAAATAAAAGACCTGTAAAGAATTTGCATTACTTTCTTCCACTGGGAAGTTGCACATCTTTCATATGTAAAAATAATTTCAGGAGAGTGATTGCTGTTTTGGTTTTACAGTCATGGTGAAATGGTTAATGTCAGTGAATTCATGTTCTGAACTAGAGATATGGAGTCAAAGAATCAGGGGTAAGAATACATAATGCTGCAGAGCACATACATGAAAGTACTGCCTACATCCATCTAACAACCTGTACTAAAATAAATAACAGAAAATTGAACATAAAAAATGTCTAACTATCAAAAGAAATTTCTAAAATAGCAAGAAATTGGTTGTAGCATGGAAACTCTTCACCTGGGACCCACCTGCTGGTTTAGTCTGAATGTTTATTTGAGTTCATTTAAACTATGACCGCTAAAAATATAGATTAAGTAAGCAGCTCATGGACACCGATGTGTCCCCTTGCTTTTTCAGCTTTTTGTAGTGTCTTCATGGAGTGTTTTAGTTGTGCTGTTTGAAAAGCTGAAATATGTTAAGTTAATTAGTATCAGCTCAGGCCTCCTCAAGTGCTGGGAAATTCAATGAGCATAAACAATACTTAAAGTTAGCAGACCATGCACATTATTTAATTAAATACAGTGCCTGTAAAAAGTATTCACTCCCTTGGATGTTTTAATTGATTTTATACAGCAATCATCATCAATATAATTTAGCTATTTTGACAAACAAAATGATGACAAAGTGAAATGAGATGAAGTAATGTCAATTAAATAAACTATGTAATGTAAAATAAGTGTCTGCATATATTTCCAGCCTCTTCACTTCATGTTGTGAACAGGACACAACATGGAAAATGAACCTTAACATTCAGTTCTCAGGTAGCCCAGGGACTAAGTTCAAAGATTTTAACAACAAGAACAATTTATTAACAAAGGTCAAATTTAAATTCAAATACAGTAGACAAAGGGGTAGACACATTAAACGAACAAAAGATTCTATGGGAGAGACAACCATTGGTCTAACTAAACTAAGGTTAAAACACAAAACATAAACAAGCCTTAAGAAATAATAAAAAAAAAAACCCAAATGTTCACCTTACTAAGTAATCATACCTAGAAGTAGGTCAAGTACAGTAACAAAAGTGCTGCTCTAATCAGTGCTGTAACACTGTCAAAGGCTCAAAATGAGCAGAGGTGTACCAAGTAACAAAGTACAAATACTTGGTTACCTTACTTAAGTAGAAATTTTGGGTATCTACACTTCACTGGAGTAATTGTTTTTCAGCCAGCTTTTTACTTCTACTCCTTACATTTTATCTGTACTTTCTACACCTAAAATTTTGAAAATAGCCTCGTTACTGCTATTTCATTTCAGCTTGTTTTCATTCCGGGTTGTCATTGTTCAAAAATTAAAAAAAAGCAAAAACCTATCCTGATAAATAGCGCCATCCAGATAGAGTGAATTTGATAGTGGTTGGATGAGAAGTATAAAGATAAAACCATTCTGACACCCTATTAGTTTGTACGCGATCCATCGCACCCGTGCACAACCCAAATCATGTTACACTCGAGCAAGGAAATAGCAGACGTATGTAGCCTTGTACGAAGATGTCTGTGGCAGAGACTCAAGAGAATTCAAGCGAAATGTCCCAACCAAGCATCAGTGAGGAGGATGGTAGCCAGGAAGGCCAATACTTATAGGCAACTACTCATCATATCTTCCGCTCCATGAAACACATGTTAATGCTCAGTAGTACACAGATATGGTTCTTGAATGTATTTGCATTGTACTAAAATGTGTTGATTTTCAATGAGCATAAATACGGCTGAAACAGGTGCATCCCAAAATTTTTCAACATTAGCATTTTGATATAAAATTATAGTCATTATGGCCTTTAGAAAAATGTGCTTTTGGGGAGGTGGGGTTGTGCACTATGGTAGAATGGAATGCAATGGAATGGAATGGTAGAATGGAACGGAATGGAATGGTAGAATGGAACGGAATGGAATGGTAGAATGGAACGGAATGGAATGGTAGAATGGAATGGAATGGTAGAATGGAATGGAATTGAAGAATGGAATGGAAAGTATTATGGAATGGAATGGTAGAATGGAATGGAATGGTAGAATGGAGTAAAATGGAATTGAATGTATAATGGAATGGAATTGAAGAATGGAATGGAAAGTATTATGGAATGGAATGGTAGAATGGAATGGTAGAATGGAATTGAATGTATAATGGAATGGAATTGAAGAATGGATTGGAAAGTATAATGGAATGGAAAGGTGGAATGGAATGGAATTGGCCCCTGTGGCACGGCCTAAGCTTTTGTCCTTAGTGTCATTTCCCCCCTCTTACATTACTTTCACTTTTATACTTTAAGTAGTTTTGAAACCAGTACTTTTATACTTTTACTTGAGTAAAAAGCTTGAGTTGATATTTTAACTTCTACCAAAGTCTTTTTAAACCCTAGTATCTATACTTCTACCTGAGTAATGAATGTGAATACTTTTGACACCTCTGAAAATTAGTGATTTCAAGCATTCTCAACTGTGGAAAAGACAGGTATTTTTGATGTTCTCATTTGCAGGTGGTGACTAAAAAGAGCAAAAGTGAGATGGAAAACTAGGGTTCAGCAGTAGCTGTGTCCCTGTTCAGGGATAGCATTCTTCAAAGGAACCAGCTTACAAAAGACCAACTATTCTTAGGCGATATAGATAAGCAGTGACACGGCTGCCATGAGATGGCCTGATCTTCGGATAATTTTCTCTTTATGTCACCAGCTTTTTCCACCTTTTCCTTATTGATAGCACCACTCTTGACACCTAGCAACATCAATAGCTAACCCATGCTACATAGCTTATCCTATCATTATAGACATAATTTAAACTTTCACATCCACTTTTGATTTTTTTAAAGCTTTGTATCACTCTTCAGTTGAGTTGAAACTACATTTATTTAAGTGTAATCATCAGCAGATTGAATGCTTACTATGTTGCAAGAAATAGCTTACAACACATTTAGGGATATGCTAGGCCACAATGGATTCCCCCTAGATAGATGCTTTGTGGAAAGGTATGCATCCATCAGCTGCATTTGAAGGAGGTTCTGAAATGTGACATCCTGATGTACTACTGAGACACAACAGGCCTTCAACTTGGCCCTTAAAAGGATGCAGGCCCTGAAGTGAGACAGATCTAATGTATCATTAGAGGGGCTTCAGTAGCAGCAGAAGTTGAAGTCCTGTTACTTGTATGGACTGTGAGGAAAGCATGTGCCCTGATGTAGGCTGTGTTGACAGCTTTAATAATACGTTAACAATACTCCTAGTATGCTAATGCTGTCTTCTGGCTGGGTAAAATGACATCTGCTTGCCAACAAACTGGACAGATTTTGTTTCATTTAGTGCACAAAAAAGAAATTAAAAAACAGAAAGTCCGTTGTTAACTTTGAATCTATCTCTGATGAGGACAAGGTCCACAGATATGACCCATAAATGCTTCTGAATGATCCTTGTTAGACCCAAGAAAATAATAACACACACTCTTTGCACTTGTTTAAACTTTGGACAGTGCTTACATTGTACATAACATTGTTTTTTGTACATTCATTTCTCTAAGATGCAACTATTTACTACGACACTGGTCTATGAACTTATCATCTGCCTTTATAACAGGATTATAAAGGGTTTCTACACAAATGGACTAAGGACCAGATATCTGGTTTTAAATAAGGATAATGCTTATGACCCATAATTATACAAGGGATGACTAGTTTTTTGTTTTTTTTTAATACTATTATTAGTTTTTAAATTACATTTAAAATATCTTCAGACCTTGACCCAGTTAGAAGACATAACTCTACATTATTTCACTCTGGGAGCCACCCTAGATCCAAGTGATTATTTCAGTTATCATGTGACGACTCAACACACATTGCAAAAATGATTTATACTAAGAAAAACAACAGTCATACCACATTTGTCTTTGCTTTTAGTAGTAAAAAAAAGAATTTATTAAAATCAATAATGGCTTGATTATGACCATTTGAGATTATTTCAAACACAGCACTTATTGAATTAAAAGGAACAGAAAATTAATGCTAGATCAACGATGTTGCTTCCTAATTGCCTTTTACATTAAATAAATAATGCAAAATCCAGCCTATTGAGACTTTGGATGCTGGGCTATTTTTAGGACATGAGTGGATCATACATCACTGAGTAGCATCTCATGAGAAAAGCAAACACAGACCGAGAAGAAGCTGTTAAAGTGTGTGTTTGTCTGGCAGCAAAATCATTTAAGCATCATCTGAGTAAACTCCACTAATTAAGATTATGATCTGATGGGGAAATAGCACAGTGTATATTCACTGTGAAGAACCTTTGGGCTACATCCTGACCTCACAGTGATCTTCAGTGGATGTTATATGTGTTTGAAGTTGTGGAACATAGATAAATGCTTCCTCAGTGCTTCAGTACACAGGAAGTTAAGTATTGCTACAAGCAGGAAAATACTTAAATAAAACTATATTTTAACAGCTTTTTCTTGACAAAGTTGGTTGGCACAAACTATTATTACAGTTTTGCTAAAAGAAAAATATACGTATATGTATCAGCCTTGTATGGACTGACTTTATTGTATTGGTTATCATTATTCATGTTCTGTTCATTCTTGAGCATCTGGTTTGTTAAAAGTTTAGGTTTTTCAGAACACTTAAATATTATCTTGAACATTTACCATCTGAGCCCTAAGCTATTTTTTAACCAATTTGTCTTGACTGGATTAAAGGCCTTTGCAGACTGAGTCTATTTCTTTCTTCCGAATTTTTCGCACATTAATAAAGTAAATCGATTTCATGTCATTCTAGTAATGCTTACACACTGACACTG
This sequence comes from Cheilinus undulatus, assembly GCF_018320785.1. Classification (NCBI taxonomy): domain Eukaryota; kingdom Metazoa; phylum Chordata; class Actinopteri; order Labriformes; family Labridae; genus Cheilinus; species Cheilinus undulatus. The sequence goes on along the minus strand of NC_054874.1, from coordinate 24,647,720 downwards.
AAATTTTTGTCCGTCATTATTTTTTATAATGGGTACAGTTTAATTTTTGCATTAATGGATGACTGATGATTCAGAACTGCACCTGCTGCTTCCTTCTTACTCTCTCAACCCTGCCCAACCCCTCCCCTCTCTCTCTCCCTCTCGTTGGCTGAGAACTCACTTTGAACACCATGATTTGACTGTGTATTATGTGGATATCAACCATAGAAATACAACAGATAAAGAAACAAGTTTGTGTTCACAGCCGCTGAATAAAATGTTTCTCTCCATGCTTCAACTTGGCACAGCTGTGGTGCATGAGCTGGTGCCATATGAAGCTCTCTGTCAGGATGGATTCAGTGTGATTTTAAATAACTGACAGAGGCAACGGCTTATCCTCACTTCTTATTTTTTCTTGCAATACGAAACAATTTTTCACATTCTATGAATTTTTGGAGTGAAAACACAAAAAAAAAAAAACACAATGGACTCAGAATGTAAAGTTAGAATGTGGCATTTTCTTGGATTACGAGTTAAAAAAAATTTATCTGAAAAATAAACACACTCAGTGTGCAAATACCTCTATTGTCTTAAAAAGTTTGAAATACCTCAACCCTGTGGCAAACAGTCAAGCTCTAAGCATCTTTTTTTTCAGGACAAGCTAGAGTTTAAGAATAATGTTTGCTACAGTAATGTAACTTGAATATTTAAAAGGTTATGGTACAACAAAGACAAAACAAAAACTGAACTGAATGGAAACATTAAGATTATTATGTGTGACACACAGTAAACAATAATGACAAACTCTGTCTCCAATCTCTAGGGGGGGCAAAAAAATGAACAAATAATCATTCTTCAAAATATGCACATATTTACAAAAACAGTCCTTGTGCTTCTTTGAATTGAATCTATATGTGCCATTTTTCAAAGCAGGTCCTGTCTACAGTGACACAGAGGGCCACATCGCAGGCTCTCTTTCTCTGTTACTCTCTGCATTATGAGCTATTCAGGCCATCCTCTACATTATCTGTGCATGCAAAAAAATACAAAAATGGTGCATTGCATAGCTGTGAGCAGCAAAAACATTTAAAAATTGATTCATAAATAAGGATAAAAGGATTTTCATTATTTGATTTACTGGAATGGATTTAACCTTTAAAGACCCTGGAAAGTCACCCAAGTTCCAGTTCTGCTAGTGAAGCTTCAGTGAGGGCTACAAAGGCATGGAGAATGTAACTGGAACAGCAAACATCGACCTCCAAGAGGAAAAAAAATTATAAGAGGCTACAATTTATTGTTCAAAAGTTTTTCAAGGATATTTTATACTGCATCACTTCTTGTCATATACAATGTTGTCTTAGAGGGTTAAGAAGGATCTCAGTAACTTTATGAGAAACCTTTCTCACTCCTTTAATACTTTTTTTTAAGTGATGATTTGCAAAACCCCACCCTCTTGGTTACTTTTGCTATGTCTGTCAAGCTTTCTCACCCACCAAGTCCAACTATAAAAGTAAAGAGTATTCCAAATATCTATGCACATGTGGTCTTTCACACTGTTGTATTCATATCTGACATCCCTCCTCTTGATTTTTCAACTTTGAGGAAGTGAAAAATCTCAACACCCTTCACTAAACCTGCAGAGTATCATTTTCAGATTTGCAGGTCCCCTAGGCATGCCACGTTGCCATCCTAACTTCTGCTGCAAGCTTCACAGGCCTCCTGAGCTTGGTTATGGCTGCTAACGTAGGACTGGACAGTGGCTGTTCTTGGGAGGGGCTTGGAAATGGGTCAATTCAAGCTTTCTGCCCTCACCTTCGCTTACATCAGGACTCTTTCTGTGATATTTGCTCAAGGAAAAGTCAGAATGTATTGAAATCTTGTGAAAATAAATCAAAAGTTAATTCCAGGGTCTTTGCTAGAAAGAGAGTGGTTTTCTTTGACCTCTGAGCAGTCATTTTAACAATTTCATTTTGATCTCTGTATTACATTTGCACAGATGAATACTTATTCACACTGTTTGAAGTCAGACATATTCTCCCTTTTTAAGTATAAATCAACTTAGAAAATATTTTAGCTGTTTTAAAATGGAAGTTTTATCCAATAAAAGTTTTTCATTGGCCACATTCACAACACAGAGGCTCAGAAATAAAGGCTGTCTGAAGAGCACTTAAACTTTTTCTTTCAAGTGCAGTTCCAGCATTGAACTGGAGCATTGTTCCATTATTGCTTTCTCTGTCTGTCACTGGGTCAGCCCACACACATACATCAGAGCTGAAGACAATAATGAAGTAAATTTTGCTCAAGTATTGTGGTTTAACCTCTTGACATTGGTATTATCAGCTCTTTCTATGCTATTAAACTCTCTAACCTTTATTATTCAGCTAAGTTTCCAGTAGCATGCACACAGCTTATAGACATGTGACCATACTTGTCAGTTTGATTGAGTGTATGTCCTCTTCCCCTGACCACACACTCAGGTCAGAGTCATTTAGTTGTTAAATCCATGTTGCCTTCTTGTCTTCTGACCCGTCACACTCAACAGGCCACAGCAGCTCAGCATTCGACACAGGGGAAGTCAACGCCATCTATATTTTACCACAGCCATCCATAATGGAAGGACTTTGAAGAGCTTCCATTTAACATGTTAGGGTCACCCAAGCTTGTAAAATGTGCATGCGTGTGTGTGTGTGTGTGTGTGCGTGCCTGCATATGTGATGAGAACAGCTATATCTCTTAGCAGGCTGAAACATATGCATACACAGCATCTAGAGGTCAACTGGGCATACGAGTGTTTGACTTTCTGATGGTTTGACTCCAGGGAGGGCATCACAAATGTACAGTGTAATTCACTCCAGTGGTGTGTATGTGTGCATTTCAGTGTACAGCAAGTCTTATCTTCTCATGGTACACATAAGCAATTACATGGACAACGCACCACCACCGGATTCATTTTAAGATAGTGATCATTTATTTATAACTGTAATCTCCAAGCAAATACAGCTGTATGTGACTTTATCTAAAGCCCAGGAGTGTTTTACCCTTGCTGCCAACTTAGTTACCTCCTCAACATAGACTCTATACCAACTCCTGGAATACCACTAGGATGACTAATGTTTCTCTTCTTCTTAAAGAGGCTTTTTTAATTTTCATGGAGCCATGGGGCTTCGTTCTCCCTAAATGACCTCAACTTTAAGGCCTAGTCTACATGTTGGCTGGTATATTTGAAAACAGAGGCTTACCTGAGTGTTTTGGCCCTTCATACACAAGTAAACTGCATTTACTGTTACTGAAAATGAAAAACTTCATCAAAGGAGAAGATTTGGAAATAGGGGATAAGGCATGAACAGCGCCTTTCAAGTCCGGCCACAAATTCTATATTGGATTGAGGTCTGGGCTTTTACTCTGCCACTCCAGAACATTCACCTTGTCATCCTTAAACAACTTCTGTGTAACTTTCTCTGTATTCTTTGGCTCATTGTCTTGCTGGAAAATAAGTCTTCTCCCAGGCAATAGTTCTCTTGCAGACTGAATACGTTTTTCTATATTGTGCTACATTTTATCCTCTAAATTTATCAGCCTTTCAGCGCCGGCTGCTGAGAAGCATCCCCAATGCATAATGCTGCCACCACTGTGCTTCACAGTGGGGATGGTGTTAGGGGTGGTGTGCAGTGTTTGGTGTCCTCCAGCGTTTTGTCTGATGGCCAAAAAGCACCATTTTGATCTCATCAGACCAAAGAGCTTTCTTCCAATTGATTGTGGAGTCTTCCACGTGCCTTCCGGCAAACTTGAGTGGAGATTTAATGAGTTTATTCAGCAGTGAATATCTCTTTGTGACTCTGCCATAAATCTTTGACTGACAAACCTGGGCAACAGTTGTTGTATGCAGAGTGTCTCCCATCTCAGCTGCTGAAGCGAGTAAGTCCTTCAGAGTAGTCATAGGTGTCTTGGTGTCTAGTCAGTTTGTGAGGATGGCCTGAACTAGGCAGATATACACAAGTGCCAGATTTCTTCCATTTCTTGATGGTGATTTATTTGAACTCCAGGGGATGTTCAGGGCCTTGGAATTTTTTTTTATCCATCCCCCGACTTGTACTTTTTAATAACATTTTCTCTGAGTTGCTTGGAGTGTTCTTTTACCTTGTCATGTATGTAATAGTAGCCAGGAATACTGATTAACCAGTGACTGGACCTTCTAGACACAGGTGTCTTTAGACGACAATCACTTGGGACACCTTCACCTCACTAACTAGACCACTAGCACAAGTTGGCTGGACCTCTGTTGAATTAGGTCAGTCACTTTAAAAGGAGTAAATACTTGTACAATCACTTATTTTACCTTACATATTGTTATTTAATTTACATCACTTTGTCGAAATCTGTTTTCACTTTTACAGTAAAGAAGCTTTTTTGTATTTTTCTTGTCAAAAAAGCTAAATTATGTTGACAATGAATGATTTATAAAAACAATGATCATCCAAGGGGGTGATTTTTTTCTGCCATTTGTAATTTCAGTGTCATTCTAATCAGAGTCACTCAGCCGGTTTGCAAAAGTATAAATCCAGCGACATCACAAACAAAGGTCATTTCTATCACAGTTTGGTATCAAAAGTGAAAAGCAAAGTCATCCTGGACTGATAATTAAGATGTGGGAGGCAGACAATGTGTTCTTCCTTTTCTTTGCTTTCTTGTCTGATTGAGTACTTTGCAAAATTTCAAAACAAGAATCTGAACAATAGGTCATGTCAACAAGCTGCTAAAAAGAAAACCTTGTTCCATTCCAACTACATGATTTCTTTCTTTTCTTTTTTTTTTTTTTTTTTTTTTTGTATTTACAACCTGAAAAAACATTGTATTTGAGGAGCAGTCATACTTGTTGTTTGTAGGACACTTTCCTCATTGAAGATGTGGGTCTACACTAAAAATGCAACCCTTGTGCACTGATATCAAGAAGTAGCCAACTCTGCTATACTTGGGCTCATATGAGCAACCTTTGATGTTGGAAAAAGAAAGGCAAATTCAGAAGTCCAGGATTTCATAGAAGGACCCAATGTTAATTTCGGATTCATGAACACATCACAGCTTCCGTGCATTCGCTGCTTTGTATCCATGCATCGGCTGTGCTCTTTAGTTTTGAGCTGAATTTTATTGTCATTAACACTGTTGTGATATTTGTGTTTATGTATCACAGCCCTGAGTTGTATTGCTCAATAACATATGCCATGTACAGGCAAATATATTTACATAGGCACTCTTGAAGCAGCTGGACTTGCATGTGAATGCAAGGTAAAACAGCAGGTATATTTCTGGCCTTAAGGCCCCGCCTAAGCGCCATCTCCTTGTGTGTTTCTAAGCAAATGAAAAGTTAGGGAGACTTCAAACCTCTTCAGAAACTACTGGGTTATGTCACTTAGACTATATCAATGTTTGATGCAGTCTGTGGTCCATAATCACCGGCCATTTCGCTACACTTGTTCAGTTGCTTGTTAACAAAAATAGCTAATCAGCCAATCAAATGGCAGCAACGCAATACATTTAGGCATGTAGTACAAAGTACAAACTGAGCATCACAAAGAGGAAGAAAGGGGATTTAAGTGACTTTGAATGTGGCATGGTTGTTGGTGCCAAACAGGCAGGTCTGAGTATTTCAGAAACTGCTGATCTACTGGGATTTTCAAGCACAACCATCTCTAGGGTTTACACAGAATGGTCCCAACAAAAGTATATGTCGAGTGGAAGGCAGTTGTACAACGAGTACAGTTAGTGGGTGGGCTGTTAGGTTGATCCAAAGTTCGGTTGAGACAGCGATCTCAATGTGGAAGCCATCGTGGATTGGCTTCAAGAGCTGTTTGAGTCCGCCAATGTCACAAAGGCTTTGTCCAATTCTTTTTACAGTCAACGGATCTGTCCTACCTTATCAATGGTTCAGGCTTGTGGTGGTGGTGTAATGGAGTATAGGGATACTTTCTTTGCACGCTTTGGGCCACTCAGTACTAATAGAGCACTGTTTGAATACCACAGTCTACCTGAGTTTTGTTGCTGACCATGTTCATCTCTTATGACCACAGTGTACCCATCTTCTGATGGCTACTTCTAGTATATACTGGTGCCACCAGATGAATGCCAGCTGTGCGTTCTTCATCAAATCCCTGGCTAAATGTCTGCTGTATGGTAAAAAAAAAAATCTTAGAAGATGCATCTTTTATTATGACTTGATTAACAGCCATTGCAGGGCAGGTCAAAATGAAAGCTGGAATTGGATAAAGCATGTAAAAGATAAACATGGGCATGACAAGAAGCAAATAGAGTGATTATTACCCCAAGTCTGCATATTAGTCTTTGAAAAAGAACCTCTTATTGCAAGGCAATGGCAGAAATATTAAGAGTTACCTGGAAATATTCAATAGTATCTTTTTTTAGAAATGAAAATGAGTTGAAAACAAGTTGCTGCTGCAAATTTACAATAGATTCATAAGTTGTCAGTCCATATTATTTATGACTGTTAATAGGTTGCATTATTAGAGAGATGCCACAAGCTTATAAACAGGCTGCTTTCAAATATTGAGCTTGGTTGTTTTACCCTGAGTGGCTTGTTAAGGATTCATAGGAGAAGGGGCCAAGGCTGAGAGGCACTGTTTGCTATTCGATTTGACCTTCAGATTTGCCAAATCCCATTTGTTATGGGGCTAAACACTGATAGAGATGTATTCCAATCCAGTACCACCCCCTCACACACTCTACACAAGTACAGTACACACACAACACTCCAATCCACTTAGACACCAAGGCTCTTATGAACAAATCTCAAATTATTCATGAACATGCATTCATTCTGACTAGTACCTTTTGGAATTACACCAAATAGAAATGTCTAGTAGGCAAACAGGGGAGATTTAACAATAAGTCACACTTGAAGCATATAATCAATCTAGTATCATATAAATTTATAACCTGTGAGCTGAGCATTTACCATGGAGATATTCAAGAGAATCTTTAACTGTTCTTTAAAAAGGAATTAGAGTTCTCCATCATTTACATCAACCGTTAAATTAGTTTAAGTCAAGTCAGCTTTATTTATAGCAGGTTAAAACAAGCTGTGTTAACCAAAGTGCTTTACAGAATAAAAGGTTAAAACATGAAACAAAAGTGATGATAGTGTAAGTAATAATATAGTCTATAAAATATGTTGGAATCAAGCTATCTTATCTTGAAAAAAAGCCAAAGAAATATGTTTTCAGCAATGACTTAAAATGTTCAGAACTGGAGCCTGATCTCATTTGGAGGGGTAAGCTCTTTCCACATTTTGGAGCAGCTACAGCAAAAGCTGGTTCTGAGCCTTGTCTTAGGCCAGGGGTCAGTAACCTTTTTGGTTTAAAGAGCCATTTTTGCCAGAACCCCCTTCCAGAGAATCTTTGAAGAGCCGCAAAACACATTTGAACCTTCCAATGAAGGTGACGAAGTCAATTATCCAAAGTCTTTGTCTATCAACATAACTAGTTGAGCAAAGGTATGTGGCCGTCCACTGATATGTTTGATCTCACTGGTAACTTTCCACTTAGTAGTTATTTTATTCTTACTTTGCATTTTAATCACAATTTTCATTTTGATGCATTTATAGATTTTGAACTACAATAGAAACAACTGTCTACACATTTTTATTTTTACCTATAAGTGCTATTATCAGCAAGGGGATTATTTATTTTTATCCTTAATGATACTGATATAATCATTATCATTACTTCTTTATTCATCAAAACACAGTCCTTACACCTGCTGTAAGACAGAGTTAATGCAGGATATTGTAGTAGCCTACTGTTCACCTATGGATGAAACCTCCACTGTATCTCCTCTCTCTATGCTGCTGTCTGCCTGTCTATGTCACATACAGGTGTGCAGTAGGAAAGACGGGTTTTGGCCTGATCAATAAACAATAGCATCCATGATCACTGGGTCATAGTCTGCATTAAACAATTCAGTCAGAAGGACAAACCGGAGCAATCACGAATCACGATAATCACTCCAATTATCCATGAGAGTAGAATCAGCTGTTTACAGCCTTTCTGTGGGGATCATCTTCCCAGCAGCAGAGTAAAAAACTAACAATAAAACGTGAGCTTACCTGTTTATTTTGCTCAAACAGCCCCCTATTGATCCCTTGGCCTCCTTTCTCTCTTTCTTTGCCTGACTTATGCTGCTAATTTTGAACTTGTCTTAGTTTTTCATGCTGTTATTAATGCTATCACCGTTCACATTCTCCACTGACACTACTTTAGTCTGATGGACATACCAACTTAGTATGAAACTTAGCAAAGTTGATGGACGTTTTCACATACCGAACTTCCCTCCTGCTTCATGTGTCAATTGTGACAAGACTGCGTCCAGACCATACTTCCCAAGGCAGAAATTCACAAGTATGTGCTGGGCCATAGAGGCACGATATGGCACATTTTTAAGTTGATAAAATAGGCCTATGTGTAAAAATAAAGTTAGAAGTGAATGAAAGAGCTACATTTTTTTTGGGATAAAATATACAAAACTATCTCTATATAGCATTACCAAAAATATTTGTGTCACGTAAAAAAAAATTCCTTTATTTCAAATTTGGCACAGCTGCATAGAGCCACTTGGGAGGGGCAAAAGAGCTGCATGCGGCCCTGGATTTCAGTGGTTTAACCCAGACTAGGTAATCACTGTTTATCTGCTTCATACTGGTATTAAAACTCCTGCTTATAGCAATTTTGAAAAACAAAAAATGCAGCAACTTTGTGAAAATACTTAAGTGTAAAGAAAAAGCAGTGGCATTTGGTGACCTGGAATAAAACTGATTGTTCCCATAGGAAATGGATATATTAATATGTTTTATTTAATAAAGACTTTCTCAAAGTAAGTAAATTCAAACACCATCGGGGTTTGTTGTTATCAGTTCTTTGTTAACACTGAAAGGACAACACTTTGCTCATTTACAGTATGCTTTTTATTTAGAGGCTCATACATGTTTTAAAGATACTGATGTTTTTTCACAGTGCAGGTGAGAGCTACAAGACTTGTATGAGTTCAATCCATTGCAGGTTTGGTGTTATGTCTTTTAAATACTTTCTGTGCAAAGTCCATTTTTCTCTAGAGAGATCAGTGTGGTTCTTTCAATTAAATTAGAGAGAGAGAGAGAGAGAGAGAGAGAGAGAGAGAGAAAGTCATGAGCTAGTATTTATAACATTAACGATTATTGATAACCATATTCATTAAGCAGTCAAGTAATAAGAAAGCCTCAATCTAAACACAATTTTCTCTCAGCTTTTCTTTGGCAGATTCAACAGCAAAGCCATTAAGTATCTTCATCCAGCAGCACTACTTAATTTTGTTAAAGAAGAACAATGTAATATTGACAGAGCAACGTGTTTACACTGGAGCAGAGCAGCATGGGAGATGTGGAGGGAGAATCGACAGATACTGAATGTGAGAGGAAAGAGAGAAATATAGAGCAGCAGGGAGTAAACCAGCTCTGCTGCTTTTCCAGGGGATACTTTCCCATCTCCTCATAATCTTTCATTCTTTATTTTAGAGTTTTTTTTTTTTTTTTTTTTTTTTTTTTTTTTATTTATCACTCCAGATTTTGTTTGCCAGTCAGATTTTCATGCATAAAACATGATGTTTGACATACCTGGAGCAGCTTATATCACAAGGGAGAGACCCAACATCCAAATATGTTTTGTTTTTTTTTTTTGCTTGTTTGTTTTTCTTTCCTTGTTTTGGGCCCAGAGTTCGTTAAACCTGAATGAAATTGTATGCTGTATATAACATTTGAACTAAAAATAAAACAAAACAAAATAGTAAATGGGACAAATGTTTACAAAAATGTTTTTACAAATGTTTTTTACTAAACAGTGTAAACTATGAATTTCCCTTCGGGGATGAATGAAGTACAACTTTACTTTAACTTTACTTTACTTTACAAAATGTTTAGTTAAGGATCTCTTGAAATGACCGCAGGCAATGCATTTTTCTTTATGGACTGGTAAAAGCAAAGCTGTTAGAACATAACCCAGTCAAGCAACCGTCCTCTACTTCAAAGTAATCCTGTACAGAGTAGAAAATATTAGTGAACGAGTTTTTCCCTTCAAGTTTTAAATAGATAATTGAGACAAATGTCAATTTGATGATGTGCTCGTACAACTTCACTGTAAAATCCAACAGTAAAAGGGAGTTTAAAAAATGAAGTTTTAACTTAAAAAACTATTTCAGAGCTATTTCTTTTCTTCTGAGGTGATAGAAAACTTGTTTAGTTTTAAGTAAACAGTATTCAACCACTTTAAGTAATTTTTGTCATTTTACTCAAATTATTTTATAATAATCTCTTAATCTGAGTGACTTTGGTCAAATTCCTGCCCGTAGAGGAGAAAAGTTGCTAGAGCTTTGGGAGTGGAATGTTGTCCCATTCTTGTGTGATAAAGAATTCTAGCTGCTCAACAGTCCGTCTTTTTGCCGGATTTTTCATTTCATGATGCACCAAACATTATTTACATTGGTGAAAGGTCTGGACTGCAGACGTGCCAGTTCAGCACCCAGACTCTTCTCCTGCAAAGTCATGCTGTTGCTATGGATGTGGTATGTGGTTTAGCATCGTATTGCTGAAAAATTTAATGCCTACCCTGAAGGGGGATGTTGTCTGGATGGGAGCATGTTGCTCTAAAACCTCTAAATACTATTCAGCACACTTTTGAACTTTGTGCTGATAACAAGCTGGATGGTTTCCAAAAATAATTTCCAATTTTGAGTCTTCAGCTCACAGAACAGTTTTCCATTTTGCCTCAGTTTATTTTAAATCACCTTTGGCCCAAGAAGAATTTCTGGGTGATTTTCACCACACAAGTATTTTTATTTGTACAGCTTAAACTTGCATTTGTTGATTGCATGGTGGTGTTGTCAGACACTGATTTCTAGAAGTGCTCATGAGCACATGCAGTGATTTCCTTTACAGAATCATGCCTGGTTTTAATGCAGTGCCACCTGAGGGCCTGAGGATCACAAGCAGCCAACATTGACCTTTGGCCTTGTCCCTTGCCCACAGAGATTTCTCCAGATTCTCTAAATCATTTGATGACATTATTTACAGTAGATTGTAGGATATTCAAAGTCTGCACAATCTGGATTTTTTCCATGATTTTTAGATGCATTTTTGTTTTGCTGATTTTTGAACCTCTGCCCATCTTTACTCCTGAGCGACGCTGCACCTCTAAAATGCTCCTTTAATACCCAGTCATGTTACTGCCCTGTTGCCAATTAAGCTAATAGGCTGCAAAATGCTCCTACAGCTGTTTCTCATTAGTACCATGTACTTTTCAAGCCTTTTGTTGCCTCATCCCTACATTTTTGAGCTGTGTTGCTGCCATCAAATTCAAAATGAGCTAATATTTTTGTTTTATTATGAAAATTATTCATGTTTATGAGATTTGCAAATGATTACATTCTGTTTTTCTTTAAATTTTACACAGTGACACAACTTTTTGGAAATGGGGTTGTATTTGTAGTGGGATTTACCTGCATGTGAAGGAGCCAATTGTGCCACAGATTTGTGAGCTTTTGCAAGTTGTCCTTTTATTTCTGCACAGATTAAACAGGTGCAAAAGCCACAAAACTAATTTGTGAACTTGGCCATGGTGTTATGAATGATAAAGGTTGTCCCTTCTTGACCTCTTATTAGATCTTTGTGTCCCAGTCAGAAGTAAATATATTATGAAGGCTCAAATAAGTGTGTAAGTCTTGTCTTGAAATTAGATGGCTTGTTTTGTGGCGTTTGTGTACCTGTTGCTATTGTATCTCAATTTTAGATACAGTCTGTTATGCCACTATATTTCCACCTTTAAGTTAATTTCAAAGCTGTACTTTATCAGCAAATATCCACACATTTAATATTGTGTTAATGCCACTGTAGCTCAGAACACACTTACATTAGTCATAGTCAGATCAGTCATTGTATTTACCTCCGCCAAGGAGGTTATGTGATAGGGTGGGTTTGTTTGTTGGTTAGTTTGTTTGTTAGCAACATAACTCAAAAAGTTGTGGACAGATTTTGATGAAATTTTCAGGAAATGTCAGAAATGGCATAAGGAAGAACTGATTAGATTTTTGGAGTGATCCGGATCACTGTCTGGATCCAGGAATTTTTTTAAAGGATTCTGTACTATTGGGAGATAGGGTTAATGGCGGAGGTCTGCACTTTCTGATTGATTTTCTCGTTGTAATATGTTGTCCGGTAGATAAGATTGCCAAATCATAAAATGCTAAAAACGGCTTTAGGAAGTCAAAAATGTGACAAGCCAGTTGGAGTGACCGGCTTCCAACAGGACATGTAATTTCAATGCATCACTTAGATTTGAATAGACTGGGACTTTGGAGAGAACCCTTGTTATTAGAGATCCTGATGTACTCATTTTGCTGGTAACAAACTGATGGCGTATGCACATTTAAATGAGAGACTCTTATGGAGCATCCAAATATGAATATGCATGTTTATGATCTCTATATTATGAAAGGAAAGCACATCTGTAGCCCCAGATGCACATCATATACATAAGATTGTGTATATGTTTGCAGGTGTCTGGCACAGTTAAGCTGATTAAGTCATGTGCACGTGTGTATGCATATGTGGTGTGGGTGTGTGTGCTTGATGTGTGTAGTGCCTCAATTAGCTGAGGTAATGGTCTGAATAATGATGTTGCCTTTTTTACCATCTGGCCCTGTGGCTGTTCACTCTACTCTGTTGTTTCTAAAATACACAAGAGAACGCTAGGGCTATCTATCTTTGGGTGTGTGCACTTTTGCGTGTATGGGAGCTGATAAGTGTGAGAGTGTGCATGTTTTCCTGCAGTCTATTATCTGTCTCTGAACATTTGTTGTGATGCAAACTTGCATGCTGCATGAACTTGAGCATTGTTTTTTTTTTTTTTTTTTTGCTTTCTCTCCATGATTCTTTCCATCCAGTGCTAGCTATGTTGATTTCCCATGCTGTGCAGAAAATGTTGAGTACAAATCCAATTTACTGTCTCAGTTGACTTTGCTATACTTCAGCAAACAGTGTGATGGTGATTCAAAAAGGAGTTACATGATGATTTCTATCATAGGATACAGAAATCCCCACTCCAGTTATACCACACAGCTTTTTCAGTAGTCAGTCATGCTGTTAATGTAAAGGCATTCTGCATGATGAGTAAGTCAAAAAGAAAATAATTAAAGGATAGAAACATTCAAAACGTATATATGAAAATAAAACATGGATTTGCATATTTCCCACTCAGTCAAGTTTAAAGTTCTTTTGCAGACATGTGATTACTGTGATATCACTCACTACAGCGAAATGCAGATGCACATGCTGTTGACATCAGAGTACTGAGTTTTATAATTTACAGTAACGGTGCATTTGGAAGTAACTGAAGTAAGAGAAGTACCGGTCTAACTATCTTACTTAATACAATTATCAATGGTTGTCAAATAAAATAAGGCACATCAAAGGTGCTCATAAACAAAAAAAACTTGTGTAGGACAGACTAAAAGAGGCATTTCTCTGTACAGAGGGAGGGATCTCAAAGTATCAAAAAGCCTTGATGTCACCGTATCTCTCCTCATGAATCCCTCTTTGCCTATCATTGCATTAACGTGTCAAAATAAGTTCATCGGACTGCACTCATTCAAGAAGGTCACCTTTAAAAAGGGTCACATTTTAAACTATACTTTTGACCTTTGCTAGCGTTAGCTTTAGCCCATTCAGTGTGTATTGTACTAATTAGATATTGTTATGGTAAATGTTTTGTTTTATGCTTCATAAAAAGATTTCCACACATGCAAACTGACACTTCAAGCTTGTAAACTTTCCCTTTGCAAAATGTGCACTACACATTCTTTTGGGAATTGGTTAACTGGAGAATTTATTTAATATATGGAGCCAGTGAGTAACATGCTCCTTTTACCATCCAGGCAAGGGCAGGGCTGGATGAAACAGACTGTAATGTCAAATGAAAGAGGTCTTTGTGTATTAGCTTGTTCAAAGGTCAATATAAAGGGCCCTGCATACAGAGACAAGTTTATCTGCAAAAGTTTTTTTTTAATTTTATCAACAGTTCATCCAGACCAAACAGGTGTTTGGGAGTCCCCTTTACCCATATGTGGTATCCAGGACAACATCAACAATAATGTAAGATTACATGATTGTGTTCATGTGGCAGAAAGTACTCAGCTTTTGGGTGTGCTTCAAAATCTTCTGTTTTTGATGTGTTTCTGTGGCAGCATTACAGCGCCACTTACATGCCTAGCATATACTACAGAGTTTTCAGTCACTTTCAGTGGGTTTGTGCTCACACAGACATTTCTTGAAATTATACTGAGTTTATGAAAATCTTTTGAAGAAATATATATTGTTTCATTTTCCATATGGCCCAGACTTACGTCTGCCAGTTCAACACATTTTTCCTAGAGATGCACAACAGCATTGGGATTATATAAAAAGTGAAGTACAGGTATCAGCAGAACATTTCTGAACATTTCTGCCAATATTTACAGCTAATAAAAATATGCTTATATTAAATGTAAATATTGCAGTGCAAACAAATAAGTTTGTGGAGTTTTAGGCAGGACCAACAAACCTGCTTCAGCTGAAATCTTCTTTTTTTTCTTCTCTTCATTCCTTACACTTTAAGGTGTGATTTAAAGACTAGAAGCAGGAAAGGTCAGCACTCAAAATGTCCTGTTATGCCTAAATAAATGGTAAAAGGACATTTTGAGTGCTGACCTTTCCTGCTTCTAGTTTAACCTTTGTGGTCGTGCACCTATTTTTCTGTTTAATGTTAGGAGGGTGCTCCTGTTTTTGCTTTTTCGTGTTTTAAAGACTGACATTTGTTCATTTATTCGTCATAAAACTTTCAATTGTGTGTTTTGAGGACTAACATTTTAGGTCTGAACTACATTTAGATATTGGTATTGATATTTAATTTGTAAATACCAATGTATCAGATACTGGCAAAAATCCAGTATTGTGCAAATTAGAGGTCCTAGAAGCCAAATCTAGTACCCGGATCTCCCCAGACCCGTATTTCAAATCAAATTTTTGTCTATTGGATTTTTTTTCTGTTTCTTTCAAATATATACACTTAAGCATAATTCAAGAAGAAATAAGCATTTTTGAAAGTTTTTACTGTTAAGCTGCACCACATTTAAAAAAAGAAGACTGAAAGGCTTCTTCTTTTCCTCTCTGAGGTTTTTTATTTTGTACTTAAACTCAAAGGTTGTGACTATAGTTGCTTCTCATAGTTTGATGTCTCCCCATGGCACAGAATATAGAGAATACTTACCCAGAGAACTTAGACAGCCCTTACCAGGTTGCCCAAATTGCAAAATTGCCTTCTGACAACCTTAAATTGCCCCATGCTAATATATAAAGCTCAAAGGACTGAGTAAACTGATGCAAGAGGGATGCATTAAATGCCATGAAACAGAAAGAAGTATTACTGAAGGACTTAACACACTTGTATTGCCATGATCACAGTTAAGAAATAAGAAGGATCATTAGGGTTATGTTAATTGGCATGCAAAAATCCAAAATAAAATGAAATAAAAAATCAGCTCCTGCAGCACATTTGCACCTAACCTTGCAAAGCAGATGGATTGACAAGAATCCATATCTGTCATCAGGCAGCTCCATCCTTCAAAACTCCAATCTGAAATCATTGTGCCAGTTCTGAGAATGGATATGAGGAGAGCAGGTCTGTAGCTATGGGTGGGGTTTTCTTTTACCGGAAGCTGATAGCAATCGCTGCCACCAGTGTAGCAATTATCTCGATATAGCTGTAGTGTAGCATCAGTTTGATGGGCAGGATTTAGTTGTATAGCAAGCTGGGAGCAATGACTGCCAACAGTGAAGTTATTAGCACCAATGTAGCTTGAGCAACAACTTTTATCAGATCTGGACAGCCTACACAGTACAAGTGTATCTAGATGGAATTAACCCCTATCAATCACAACACCCAGTATAGAGTTGCCTTTAAAAACACTGCTTGCAGGAAGCATATCTGGATGGACAAATAGCTCCAATCAAGAAATCTCCCCAAACTTTACAGAGCTGCATGATAACACATTGATAGGCGACACTATTGCATAGAACTGAAAGTGTAGCCTTTGATAAATGTTTTCTTTTGTTATTAGAAGACTCAAAAAATTCCAACTAAGCACAAGTCTATTTGTCATTTTGTTTTCCCTGCAATTGGCAAAAGACAAATCTCAGGTCTTTAATTTCCAACATCATTCACGCATCTAAAGTTGATTTTCTTGACAATGACAAACAACCAGTGGCTGGAAACAGAAGTGTTTCCCCTGATGCCCAGTGTCAGTTATCTGGATATCCTTGACCCCAGAGCCTACATAAAGTCTCTCTTCAGATAAGCATCTAAAAAGACTAATTTTTTTTGTCATGTTCACTGAATACAAAAGGATAATGTGTGCATCACTTCTCCTCTCTTCTCTTTGAAAATGTCCTCTTACCAGCTGCTTTCTAAAAAAAATCGAAGGCTATTATTGCCCTTTATAGAAAAAGATGGAGTCCAATTGAAAATACATTTTGATCGAGGGGGAATTTAGCTCATACCATTTGTGCTCTATACTTTCAACTTAAAATCTTTCCTCTTCTTTTTTTTTTAAATTCAGTCTTCTCTCCAGGCCTACTCCTCTGAACTGATTGTCTGTGGAATCGTTTATCCCCTCAACTCTGAGAAATGCATTTTCTCTCCTCCCTGTTGTTATGTGCTGCACTTCTGTCCTCTTGATGTTCATTGCTTTGAACTCAATTCTCCATCTATTTATGGAGATTCCTTACACACAAGCTCTATCACTCTATGAATCAGCCCTGATATAAACATGATTACCCTCTGGTCTTTGACCAAAGGTCTAATCAGAATATAGCTATGAATGGCTAATAGTGAGTGCTGCTCGGCTCTTGTCTTACTAACAAGGTCAATGAAGAAAAGTGGCAGACATGAACAGAGAGAGAGACAAAATCTTGATGGCTTTTTGTCATCAGAACAGGACAAAACAGTGGTTTCAGCTTTGTTAGAAGGCCTATGTGATTACCTTTAGGCTCACATTCATAACCATGTATTAAAATCTCATCCCAACAAATCTGTTATCTAAACCTTTTTACATCTCTTAAGAAATAATCAGAGCAATCTGCAATGTCCTTTGTTTGTTTAGTTGTGAAAAAGACAGGAACAATAGGGTTTTGGAGTACAAAATAGCTGTATCTCTGTTTCAACTGTGCAGACATAATCAGTGATCCACTTTATAATTATAGTGAAGAAAAACTTCTGAACATAACAATGAAAAATCTTGCAATCCACGATTTAATGACAAAGTGAAAACAGATTTCAGAACAGAAGTAAAGTCAACATCCCCCGGAGTTCAGTTAAATCCATCAGTAAGAAATGGAAGGAGCATTGCACTTGTGTAGATCTGCCCACATTAGGCTGTCTTTCCAAGCTCAAAGACCATGCAAGATGGAGACGAGTGAGAGAGGCCACAAAGATACCTAGGACTACTCTAAAGGAATTAAAAGCTTCAGTAGCTGAGATGGGAGAGACTCTGCATACAACAACTGTTGCCTGTTTCTTCACATGTTGTTGCCATGACAGTATGAGAGGAAATATCTTGCAAATACCATTTGATACTGTAGCAATTTTAAGTTAGGTAATTATTGGTTATTCCTCTAAATGCAACAGACCTAATATGAATATGGACAGGATGTCATCAGCAGCCTACCTTGTTATCAGTCTTCTCAGCCCCACCTTAATCTCATGTCATTATTAGCTATTTCACAAAAAGTAACGTAAAGTTAAATATCTGTTATAACAGTGTTATTGAATATGAAAAGAAAAGAGCTATACTGCTAGTTACTTCAAATATTAGTGGAGTTACAGTTCAACATTAGAAAGAAGTTATCAAAACAGATTTATTTCATATCATTGGTTAGCAGAGAGAATATCTGATAAAAAAAGAGTAGAGTAATCTCAGTTAAGACAGCGTTAATTTGCTGGTGATAAATGCAAAACATTTAAAAAAAAATCAAGGACAGAGTACATTTTATACATCCAAGTAATAAAGCTTGATTTGCCCCAAATCTGTGTTTGAAGCTGCTGTTAGATTTGTTCAACATTTAAATTGAAACAAAGTAAGTAGACCTGCTTCTGTAAAAAGTTATGATCTTCCCATCCAAATCACAGATTAGAAAAGCACAGAAAGTAAACGCACAGAGAGCAGGGAAGAATTTGTACCTCATTCAAATAAAAGTCATTGGTCTGGTTTATTACCCAGGAGGGTTCTAGCTGTTGGATCTGGTCCAACAGGGAGGTCTCAATTTCATTTAAATCCAAGAATATCTAATAAAGTAAAATTATACTTCATTAAAAAAAAAAAAAGTAAAGCATGAGCTAATTAAATCTCTCATTTTCTTCCCTCTTCCCCTCTAATTCAATCCAATCATGTGCAATATGCTCCATTCTGATGACTTTCTGTCTCTCTTCTTAAGTTTTGAAGGCTGTGCATCAGGCCTAATAGAAACTACATATTGCATACAAAGTGGGAATACGGGCTGTCAAAGTTGTCTGGTTCGTCATTTTTTATTTATAATTTATTTTACCTTTATTTAACCAAATGAAGACCCATTGAGATCAGTCACACAGGTGGCCTCGCCAAGAGGTCAGGAGCACCGACATTATAAATAACACATATTTAAGAAACAAATCACAACCAGTCACGTAAAACAAACAACAGTTTTGAAAGTTCATAATTAGTTCACAACTAAAATGCAGAAAATTCAAATCATAGTATATTTAAAAAACATAGGCACTGTTCAGTGATCTTGTGTTGCTGATCATTTAAAATAGAACGTAAGGCTTCAAGTGAAAGTTCTGACAGTTTCAGATCAGAGAGTATTTCATGCAGACCTTTTTGAAAAGCTGTAAATATTCAAATCGAAAGAAAATAGGTGCCTGTGTTTCACTCCATGAATCAGTTTAGCCAGTGGGACGACGTTTTCAAAACCATTCAGACAACAGTGAAGATTGTCCTTGTCCTTTGAGATACTGCAACATTTCCTTCACTTCGCTAATCAATAAACCATACCCAGTATTTAACCCTGCCTTACCTTAAGCCAGGCACATACTAAATGATTTCTAAAACCTTAACTGATCTTGAGAATTAAAACCCCCCGAGTGTGTGGTTTGTAACAAGATGACTAACAAAACACAAGACATGCTAACATATTCATTCACCAACTGGAGTCTCCGCTCTTAAAACTGGAAATCTTGAACGGTAAGATGCGACTTTAGAGTAAACAAGCTTTGTATGGCTAGTTGTTATCTAGATGCTACATGTACTGTGGTAATACTTTTGGCCAGGTTGGACCAATTTGGTCGAGTTATGTTTTACTGGACACGTTATATAACTCTCAAATTGTTGACAGAAATGAACAAGATGGTCCTCCATTTCGGGCACCCATGTAACTTTATGCTACACAGTTACTATCATTGCCATGGCTGTGTTTGCTGTGCTTCCTCCTTCAGTCAGTGAGTTTTCTGATTGGCTATCATTCTCTTCCAGGTAACAGAGCACAGATTGTGTTCTGGACTATCCTTTGTGTTTCACAAGCTTTCTGAGCATAAATTTTGGACATGTTTTATAAAGAACCATCAGATAACCGGTTTTTGCTGACTTTGGTTCAGAGGGGTTATTTGGCCCAGAATCGGTTCAATTGTCTTGTATTGCTGTTGTTTAGTGTGTACCCTGCCTTACATGTTATAGGGTTGTTTTACAGCCAGCAAAATATCAGCATCCACTTTGACTAGCAAAGTGAGTGTGTAGTGTGTAGTACGTGTAAGCTTGTTGATTATCCTACCAGTTATGGTTTTGATGAATGGACAGATGATGGTTATAAATGAGTGTGTGTTTCTGTGTTTGTGTGTCAGTCATGCTTCCTCGTGAGAGCGATGATTGGCAGCATAGTTAAACTCAATGGACGGCTCAGAAGCCTTAAGCACATTACTGAAAAGGGATGACGAGGTCTTAATAAGATTTCCAGTAAGCCAGTCTACTCATTTCAATAAGACTTAAATGGTCTGCCAGTGCATCATAAAATAAGACACAAAAATTGTGATAAGCTTTCCAGGAATCTAGGATACAAGGTTGAAAGATAATGTATGTCTCTATGATGTGTTTAGATATGAGCAGCCAGCAGGATTAATGCCCTAAAATTAAATTCTGGTTACATGATGCCACTGTTGTGTTTTTAGTGGAAAAACAAGTTTTTTCAACAGTCACTCTCTAAATAAATGATGGAAAATAGCATAGCTAAGACTGGTAATTTCCCCAGTCCCCCATCATTTTGACGCATTTCGACAATTTAACAAACAACCCAGAGTAAAATTAAGTAATCAAACTGGCATTTTGAGGGTTTTAAATCCAGAGAATGTAAAAATAGCTGGCAGTTTTGATGAGCGATGAAGTCAAATTAAAGATTTAACCCAAAAAAAGTTGATTAAAAAAAAAAAAAAAACAATAATTCAGCCAGGACCACTTTGAAAACACGCATGATTATGGCTGTAATTTTCTCTTTATTATTATTAATTTTCTCTTCTCTTAGCAGTTATTAATTTGCTCTTCTTGCCATTATTTGTATTTGGTGGTGTGGCTTTTCTGGCATCCCCCCGTCTGTCCACAAGCCTCTAGCACATGTTCTGCTCTTCCTGTGCCCACAAGGAAAGCCTGTGGCACAGAAAGAAGCAGAAATAAACCCAGAGCAGAGCAGGCATCAATGACAACAGACTATAGCACAGAGGAGGAGCTGGGGTGGAGGAGGGTTGCAAAAAGCAGCTTGCAGAGGGAGCAGCAAAGAATAGCCAGGCTGGAGCAGTTTGAATATGGCAGCACGAGTGCATTTAGCCAATAGCGTGCTTAGAATTAATCAGCTTTCTGTCAGTTGATGAGGGCTTGCGTGAGATCAGCTGATCTCAGGCCTGCTTGCACTGAACCTACATTTTTTTTTCTAAATCCTTGGAAAAAAAAATACCAGGAGAAAAAATCATGCACCAATCATGCCACTTGCAGTACTGTAACCAAAGATTACAAAATAAAAGGTGAAAAATGACTAAATTTAATTTAAAAAAAAATGGCAATAACAACCCCAGAGTTAAAATGATGTTAAAAAGAGATTAAGTAGTTTAAAAAAAAAATGAGTTAGGACAAAAGTGGGATGTCAATGTACTCTTTACTGCTGTACATGATGCATGTTTGTAAGAGTAGTCCAAAGATTTGAGTTTTGAGCTGAAAAAAGTTTAGAAACCACTGTTTTAAATGGCACAAGCACCCCCGCCCCACCAAAAAAAAAAAAACAAAACAAAAAAAAAACACTGTTTCTCTGATGTAGCTTTAGACACCAACCTTAAAGTGTTTCTTATCGTGTGTTCCCCTTGATAAATAAATCAGCGATGAAAGATTTGGCTTCTTCTACAAACATATTTGCTTCTGTTGATCACTTGAAAGCTTGGTGTCTCTTCATCGTTGTTTCTTAACGTGTACTTGTTCACTTTCTCAAGTACCCAATCAATCCCTCTATAAGTATAAAGTAAAGAAAAACTTTAATAATAGAATAATAAAGCAGGATCAACTGTTATCAATGACACTGATACCAGAGAATTACTATAACTAAACTACAACAAACTATCTACAAGCAAAGCAAAGCATGATGAAGGTGTCAGGGAGAGAGAGAAGACGAGACCTGAACCTAATGAGTTTGTGGTTATAAATCAGCTAAGTGTGATCCTTGTCCATCTTGTTCCATTTTAAAGGACCTGTCTAATTAGATTCCCTCTGCTGGTCGTTAAAAAGAATGCTGCTTCAAGTCACTGGTTTCCCTTTTGTGACAAAAGCTAATCATTACAACCTTCAAAGCTTTTTTTGCCCTGTACTGCAAATTTAAACAAATATTTTTTACTTATATCCAAGTGTTGATACTAACTCAGAGCTATTAAATATTTATATCCCCTTTGTGTTAATATTCACCAGTATTTCCTCAGCCTGTGTTTTTGTTTTGATACAGGGTGACAGAGGGGCACATATCGGTCTGCTTTAACACATGCTTGTTGGAAACTGTTTAAAACAATGGGATGGTTGGCTCATAAAAGGCAGAAAGCTGTTGGAGGGAAATGCTCTGTATCAGAATACCCTTGACTACAGTGGGGGAAATGAAAGAGCAGCTTAAGATTTCAAAACTGAAAACATTATCTGAGTGTAATATTAGCACACAAATGTTTAACATAAACATCATATATGTCATTGATATTTAAAGATTTTTTGCTATCTTCCTATGTCTCTACATTCCTTCCTGACAAATTCTAAATCTGTTTAAAACCATTTATTATTTAAACCTTAATGTGGGGCTATCTTTTCCTGTTTTATCTTTGAACAGTGGCCAACAGTAGATAAAAAAAAATGATGATTGAAACTAATACAGCTGTATCCAACAGCTAAACATTGAATATTTTCTAACAAACTAAACTACATCAAATATTACTTACTGCAGATTTCAGTCAACCATCGAAACTCTGGAGTTAGAGCTTTTAAGCCTGAAGCCATCTCTACATTCACCATGGAGATGGAATAATTGGTCTCATTCAGAGCCTCACCATCTGAAAACCACTGCCCTACACCATTCTCACCTGTGGAACCATGGGGTACCATCAGGGGTTCCTTCAAATGCTCTGAAGTAAACCAAGATTTATCATTCAGATCATCAGCTTTCCTAGCATTAATGATCAAAATTGTGCAGACAGGTGTCCTGACATGTTAAAAATGTGAAATACTGCATTCAATCACCTAAAAATTGGTCTTAGAGGAACAATATGTAACTTTTCAACCTTAACAAAGTAGTTTCAAAGTCGCTCCACCAGTGGGATGAATCTTAGTAAGGAGAATGGAGTCTATCCCTTCCTCACACAGTGGCCCGGTCTCCTGTATATAGCACTGTGCAACTTTGGCAGCAAGCTGCCGACATCTCGCGAGACTTGCATGCTGCTTCATGTTCACTTACTGGGACGGATGCAAGCAAGCTTTTCAGGGTTCGTTCAGATTGATACAATGGCTGATGTAAAGAGGGCTTATTATTGATTTTAAGAAGAAACTGTGTTAAACCTAAAGCCAGCTCTATTCATGGTAAGGATGTTGAGATTGTTGACTCATACAAGTATTTAGGAACTGTGTTCGATTCCCAGCTAAAGTTCGATGTGAACACTGAGAGTATCACTAGGCGAGGTCAACAAAAAATCCACTTACTGAGGAAGTTGAAGCCGTTTAATGTCTGTGACAAAATGCTCTCTATTTTCTATCAGTACTTTATTGAAAGTCTTTTTCTTTTGTTTGTTGGTTTGATGGTCTGTCTGTCAATGATAAAAACAGTCTGTATAGTATTGTTAAAATCTGCTCCAAAATAACTGAAGTCCAGCAGAGAGATCTACGTTCTTTGTGGGAGACACAGGTGGTCAAAAAAGCCAAAGAAATCATTTCCCAACATGACCATATCCTGTGCTCTGAGTTTATTTTAATGCCCTCAGGCCACCGCTTTATTGGGCCCTGTAGGAGAACAAACCGTTATTCTAAGTCTTTCAGTCCTTCTGCCATCAGGCTGTTAAACCTTGATAGTGGTCTCATGGACTGATAGCTTTGCATTATTATGTTTTTTCCGTGTTTGGCGCTGTTCTTATGCTGGTGGCTCATTCATACATTCTATGAATGCAAACTTATAATGTAATCTGGAATGCACCTTTGGGTATCTTATTTATGTTCTCTTTTATCTGCTGCTGTTCTTAAATGTGCATTATAATCTGCCTGACCCTGGGTGTGTCGTTACTAAAGGGTCTCGTGAGGGTCAATGAGTCAATGAGCATCTCCGTCAATGTACTGACTTTTTATTTATTATTGTCTCTGTTTGCTGTTTGTAAATGTATGTATGGTCTGGGTAGACTGCAAAAACTGAATTCCCCTTTGGGATAAATAAAGTTGTCTAAATCTAAAAAGAAATCTGAATCTAAACACTCAATTCTGCTGCTCATCCCACAAAGGCATGTTTCTCACAAATATGGCATCATTTAAAAGGGAAATAAAGGGCTATAAAATGTATTTATTTATTGCCCCCCCTACCCCTGACCTCACCCCCATCGTAAACATAATTTACGTGGCAGTCCTCTAACAAAATGTTCCATGCTTTGGAAGTAATGCAAAATGGTGTACTGTCAAATTATATACATGTTAGAGTTAGTTAAATGAGTAAATACATGTTTACAGCCTATCTTCATTTAATTTTCTGAGCCCAGAAGATTCATCAACATAGATCCTGCAAGGATCAACCAAACCAAAGATGTCCTCAACTGAAACCAGAGTGCTTTTATGGGTTGAAGTGAGAGTGTGCACAAAAACATGGTGGATCTTCATTGTAGAATCTTGGGCACACTGTAGCAAAAAGAGACGGGCCCTTCTAACAGAAAATTATTATTATTATTTTTTTTTTTTTTTTTTTTTTGCTGAAAACCAGGCTCTCAGTGAAGACATTATCATCCTGTGCTACATGAATGAAGGCCTATTCAAAGAAAATGATGCTCTTTACAAACAGATTGAAAACAACAGAAGGGGAAGTCATACTTTGAAAATGCAAAGAAGACCTGGCAGCAAATCCTCAAAGAGTTGACCCTGAACATGTCCAAAGAGGAGCCATGAGGTTGCATAATGGATCTGTGCAATAAAAAAATAATTTGCTAAAAAATGTCTGGAAAACCAAAATGCTGCTCAGCACAACTTTAATTTATTCAGAGAAGACAACCAGACTTCAACTGTAATGCAACCTGCAAGCAAAGAAACAGCAAAAAAAAAAAGGCCCTTTAGGAGAGCTTGAGAAGAACCACAAAAGGACCACAGTTCAAACATTGTGTGCAATGATGCCCTGCAGCAACAAGGTGATGTTTGAGAAGGGCTTGTTTTCAAGGAATATGGCTGACCACATTAATGCAAACATGACCGGGGGCCAGCAGAGGTGGTCCACACGATGGCTTCCACCCCTGCTTCTCCTGAGAGCCAATCCAATCAACAAATTAGCCTGTTACAGCCTCTCATAATATCCTGCAGACAACAGCCACTCATCCCTAGGGCTGAGTGCACCGGCTGGTAGTACATCGACTTAAAGGTGGAAGTTACGTCTGACTAGGGGTTGTATCCAAGCACCAGCAAAACTTGAGCTCTGATATGACTGGGTGTAACTTTTATGCTGATGGAACAGGCATAACTTTGAAAAGTCAACCTTAAAAAAGCAATTACTTCTACTGTTTGTCCCTTGCTCAAAACATTACATAAAACCTAATTCATTTTCCTTTATGTTTTTTTGTTTGTTTGTTTGTTTGTTTTTGTTTTTTTTTTATACAGTGTCTATACTAGTATACAGTGTTCCTCTCTGTGGATGCTTTACCCTTTTATTGATTTTCTAAATCAAACATGGTCAATATGATTTGGATTTTTTTGAAAAACATAATTCCAAAAAACTCTTTAATGTTGACAAGGAAACAGATTTCTACAAAGTAATGCCAAAATGTAAAGTAAAAATAAGTGAATGTAGATATTCCCCCTACAAGTCAGTATTTACTAAATCCTTGGTTCCCAACCTGGGGTCCGGGACCCCCCAGGGAGAGCGCCGGAGATCTTAGGGGGGGTGCGAGGCTTTGTCTGCTCTGAGGCTGCCAAAAATAGGTTTGCAAATATTGACTAAAACCACGATAAAGCAGTTATAAAATAGTTCATACAAAGTTCTTTTGTTAAGAAAAGTATGCATGGACCTTTTTAAGAGTTTTATCAGTGGAACAATTAAAATCTATGTTGATTTTTGGCAGCAATGTGTCACTTTTTCTTCTCTCTTGGGTCCTAGGGGGGCTCCGCTTTTCCGAGGAGCGTGTAGGGGGGGCTCCAAGAAAAAATGGTTGGAAAAACCCTGTACTAGATGTACCTTTGGCTGCAATCATGGCACCCAATCTGTGTAGATAAATCTCAACCAGGCTTGCACATCTGGTCACTGCGATTTTACTCCATTCCATATACAGTACTTCTTACTAGCCTATAGTGTATATTGACTCTTTACATTTCATCATTAGTTTTCAAAATATTGTTTAATATTTCTTCCTACACCTGTTCCTATCACACCACAGTCCAAGACCACATGATTGGCTCATGATCAGCGCTAAGTTACAACCATGTTTCTGGTATGCTTTCACAGTTTTACAAAATCTAAAGTATGTTCATCTACTGCTCCTCACTAATATACCAACAAGATGGAGATATAATGGTAATGGAAATGTGTCTTGCTTTTGTTATCAACATAGATTAACTGGTTAAATTTTGCCCTTTAAGAATTGCATCTTCCACATATTTTACAGTAGTCATTTACAGATAGTATGACTTTCTTCACAGGGAAAGAAATACAGAAAACATAATTTAATGTCTGTCCTGAGTTCTACATCTCCAGATGAAAACTCACAGCTATGATCTGTTCTTCTTTTTTTTTTTCCCCACAGTCCATCAGATTCTTAATGATCAGTGGTGGTTCATTTAGATAAAGGGACAATGGCAGGAGGGTTTAGTAAGCTGTACAAATTGTAAATTGTATCTATGTTTTAATTTTTTACTACTTCTACATTACTAGTCCATCTCTCACTTGTAACATACGTCTGAAAACACAGAGATCAATGTTGGTCTTGTGGGCTCATTTGCCCTTTCCTGAAATTTCTCTTAAAACCACAAAAAGGATGAAAATTTGGCAGAAATTGGCCCCAAACTCCTTTTGCAACTCAAAGTGTTGCTATTATTTTTTGCCAAAACATATTTTTCTCAACTGAAGTAACACATGAATAAGCCCACAGGAATCATTAGTTTCATTTGAAGTTAGTGACAGCGCACAATTTTTGAGTCCACAGTATCAAACAATTTAGCTTGCCGAGTGTGTGATGTATAATGGTTCAAAGACTGGTTGGTCTAATTATCTGCTTCCAGCCTAATCCAATCAAGCACTGTCTGCGTGTTGTCCACTGACACATTTAAAAGGCTCTGGAGTGCCACAAAAAAGTAGTCTGGCAACTTTTCACAGGGGAAAACGTTGCAATAGTTTTAGACAGTTACCCTTTGTGCAATAATCGTTGGTGGAAAATTTGGCACGTATCCCATATGCTTGTGTTTGAGACCGTCTGGACCTCTCCTGATTGGTCAGATGATGAGATGTCAGTGTTTGTGATGCTGACTGATCTCCACTGACTGGCAAAGAAAAATCATTCTGGTTGTACTGTATCACAGAGAGTTCAGGGGAGGCTGTAAAGGAAGTCAACTGAAGTGATCATGCATGGTTACCTGTCCTGCAAAGGGTTAAGTTGTAAAAAGGCCATATAGAGAATATTTAATATTCATGATCTTAAGTTATCATGATTATTTATTTTGTAGTTATTGCCTCTAGTTCTTGGTTTCAAATCTTGTCTTGCTTTTTTGTTGTTTCCCTCCACTGTGATTGGCTCAGCTGAATTAGTCTTAGCTGTGTCTGATTGCCTTCATCTGTTCCACCTCTGCTATTAGACTCATGTGTTTGATTACCTCTGTGTCTAATGAAGTCTAGCCCACATGAAGGCAGGTCTTTTTGGCTACATTCACACTGCTCTAATGTGACTTGTATCTGATTTTTTTTCCGATAGTGTGAACAGCGCAAGTCACATTAAATCTGACCGTTTCGAATCAGATTCAGGCAACTTTCGTATGTGGTTCTAAATCAGATATGTATCTGATCTTTTGGAAGTTGACTGTAGTGTGAACAGGCAAACAAAAAAAAATCAGATCAAGAAAAGATCA
Source organism: Cheilinus undulatus (assembly GCF_018320785.1). NCBI lineage: Eukaryota > Metazoa > Chordata > Actinopteri > Labriformes > Labridae > Cheilinus > Cheilinus undulatus. The sequence continues at coordinate 24,619,796 of NC_054874.1, read as the reverse complement.
GAATTGAGCATTAAGGCTTGCGGTGTGAACGTAGCCTTAGAAAGCACTCTGACCTTTAATCCATAAGCAAACGGTCACTGAAAATGCACCTTTTTAAAACTCCTTCCAGGGTGATAAGTTGTTAGGAACTCTGTATACAGCATTTGTGTGTAGATGACTAAGGTTTTAGGTTGTGCACTGCTTCCTCCTGTTTGATGTCCAGAGTTAACGTTGCTATTTTTTAAATGTGCTTACACATACAACTTCCCAACCATGTTAATAAGCAGAGATTCATTAATGGATTACAGAGGTCACTGTTTCATTATTATGACACTTCAAAAAAGGATGTCCTTTTTGGAGCCATTTTCAGCGGTTCATAAATGTGCTTAGATTTTGCAAATGTGACTGTGGCTGTGGGAGGGTGGGGAAATGTAGGAGTACATGAAAAAGAATCTATGATTGAGAGTCATTAAAAATAAACTAATTTATCTAACTATCTGCTCAAGGGAGCAAGAAAATAATGGGGGAAAAGATTTTAATTCAAATTCATCTTTTCACACAATACCCTTTATAATCTTTCAATTTGATGTTGTGCAAAGGCAATTTAGAGAGAGTCTCTTGAAAGAGTCACTCTTCAAAATGTCAATAGTTACTGTTGCGTCTTTGGCTGCTTCTCATCAAAACAGTCCAACTTTATTGTATTTCATTTCTGGTGACACCCCGGTAGAGAGAAGGCTTATGCAACTTTAAAGTTTATAACTTTTCTGCAGCTTAAGCAAAGGCAGGCCAGAGTACTGGTAATGGGCCTCTTCACTCATTTTTTTTCTTTTTACAACCTTTCATCTGTTATTTTGTTATCACATGTAATTTAAGATGCTCTTCTCCAGGTCCCGTCCTCTTTTACACTTTTGCTGACTATCTTTTCCTTCAGAAACCACTCTAGTTTTAGTCCATTGCATTGGCTTCCTCTACCACTGATACCCAAAAAGGTTTTTGCTTCTGTAAAGTTGGAGTTATCAAATAAAAGTCTAAGACTTCAAGTCTGATTTAACTACAGGTATTAAAACAGGTATGGGGCAGAAAGTTCATGTTGTACTGCCCATAGAGCTGTCAAGATTACTCAAGTTAATCGTGATTAATTAGTGCAAGTCCCCCCCCCCCCTTTTTTAATCCTGATTAATTACAATGTCTTTCAGCACACATTGGTTAAGGCATGTCAGTGTTTCCCTGCAGCCACAGTGAAGTAAATAAGTCCACCCCTGCTACTCAATGTCTCATTTTACTTTAAAAAACTCACAGAGCTCAGTGGACTAGTCAAAGATCATCTAAACCAAGAGGGCATGTGTCATGGGAGAACTGTGAGTTCACAGTCATAGTTTGTCAACAGTGGATTGTTTTGCCTTTTTGGGTTTGATTTTCTGTTCATTCGAACATGATTCCATGATTTTATTGCTTCCCTCCATGGATGAGTACATTATGAAGTTTAAAGGTTAATGTTTGCTACAAAGAATATCTTTTTTCATGTAAAATTATGTGATTTTCAGCCTCAAAAGTTAACTTTTCTTCACCAGCTGTAGCTCTGTGACCCACTGACCTCCTGAAGACCTTTTGCTTTGCGTGATGGGACATAATGTTGGTATATACTTTGCACATTTTTACGGCTGGTTGGATTGATTTACTCTCTGTGGATTGACGTATTTTGACAGTGACTGGCACCAAAAAGAGAAGAAATGCATATCTCCAAAAAAGTAGAGTGGAGTGGTTTCTCTGGGACATGCCAGAGGGACTGGAGTGCGGTCAGTGGAACTGCCTAGATTGAGTAGAGAGGGAGAGATTTGCTCTGCTGTGCATTTCGCTGGCAGATCACAGTGCAGCCTCTGTATGTAGAAACTGGACATTAAATTACAAAATAAACTGTTTTAAAATTACCATATGCTCCTGTAGACTTTAACTGGTCTGGAGAGAATATATACAGCTATCTTTCATCTGGATTGTTTTCATTCCATTATATTTTCAAACCAAAATAGCTTTTCTACCTCCTTGTCATGTGTTTGGACATCTGCATGCGTTCTGTTTGAGTTCTTCATGATCACAAACCAGGTCTGTGAAAAATTTCATCCATTGCATTTGGAAACTTTTCCTATCTCCCAATTTTTCTTCATTATTTTTTTATGTTTATTTGGCTTCAAGTTCATTATTTTTTCCCTCCTCTACTTTAGATGGCTTTCTGACTGTGCACACTGCATCTCTCTCATCATTCATTTACATTTGTTTGATTTGCAGGTTACCCTTTTTATTCCAGTTGTGACAGTGATCAGTTTTCTCACCCCTCACATCCCTTTGGAATCTAAGAGATTGCTTTTGTTTTAAACAATGATTAAGAAAAATTACCACTTTGGGATTAAATTCCTTCCTCCCTGTTGTATGGTCTCATATCATAAAAAGCTTGCCAACTCTTTTTAGATGCGACAGTATTTGACTGTGTGGCTGTGTGTGCTCCTCATCCTCCCACCTAGCCAACACCTGATGAGTGATTCAAATATTACTGACTGATCACTGCTTCTCTGTCTCATTATTTTGAGTCTCTCTGTGGCAGTAAGGGACTGTTCTTACATAAGAGTTTTATCATCTGCAACAAAGAACAACCTGCTTTCCAGTCTGCCTCCTTTGAATAAGGTTTATTGAGTGTGACAAAGACTCAGAGGGTAAAATGAGGAGAGAGTAGTTCTGTAATGAATACATCATTTATAGAAAGTAATAAATAGCTCTATATTTTAGTCTTCTATGCTACTGTAACTCCTCTGAATGGATGTAATTGTGTGAACGTGCATGTCTCACTGTGTGACTGTCACACACATCCTACTTCATCAATGGCAAAGATGTATCTGGGGCTAAGGATTGAAATCTATTTCCTATCTTCATTTACATTTAAATATGGCGCAACAATAAATACTGAGTCCGGCTGGCACAATACATGCAGGCATAAAAACGCTCAGCTTGTCCCCACTTCTTTGTGTTTTAGACATCTCACTCCTAAAAAGAGCTGAAACTTTAATCTTTAATCCATCTTTTTTTTCAAGATTTTAATGAGATATATGACTGTCTCACAAACAGGCAGCAGAAATCTTAAACTGATCATTGATTGGGATAGAAAAGTAAACAGGAAATAATGCTTGCTTGACAATGAAGGTATCTTACATTTGTACTTATCCATTTTATGACACACAGAAGAAAATTAATTATTTTGATAGGACAGATTTAGAGAGAGAAAATGTTCATCAAAAGAGTTAGTGAGTATCAAACAACATTATGACTGAAGTAGTGCAACAAGGACCGCAATCTTTGAATGAGGTGCCTCTACAAGGTTCCCACAGGTGGCATTTTTTTTTTTTTTTCAATTTTCTCAAGTACTTGAGAGGGCGACTAAGAGGGTGTATATCTTGCCCACTGAAGCGATTAAAATGTACACTAAGGGCACATTCACACCAGAGCTGTTTGGTCTGCTTTAAAAGAACTCTGGTCCATCTTCCCGGGTAGTCTGGTTCATTTGGACTGGTGAGAAAGCTCATACGAACTCTGGTGCAGACCAAACAAGCGGACTCTGGTCTGCTTGAAAACAGGGGGTCTCATTTCACTTCAAAACGAACCTTGGTGCAGTTCGTTTGAGGTGTGAAAGCAAAGCGGACCAACTTGTGAACCAAAGGCATACAATGTAATAAATTACGGATTTGCATATGTGATTTAATACGATCAAATACATGTCAGTACCTTGCTCAGCGCCTGTGTAGCCACAGCAACACATCGTAGTCTCTTGCCCACATGCTGGCTCACCTTTCTCTTTGATAATCTTACGCACCTTGTCAAATTACCATAAAAAAATTACCATGGTGAATGTGCAGGTCACAACTTGTCCACGAGAGCGTTTTGGAGTTGTTGGATTGTGTATTTGATGAGTTTGATGAGGGAAAGCTGGAATACCATCTGCTTACATTAAGTTGGCACAGCAGGTCCGAACTCGGCAGCGCCAATCTAAAAATAGCTTGCACCGACAACTAAAGGTAACGAACCTATTACTAAGACTATAGGAATTATGGCAATGGGAGAATTTGCCAAAATGTTGAAGTATCCCTTTAAAGGATTAGCCCAAAACTCTCCACCATAGAAGCCTGCAGCCAGGTGCTGCTAAAAAAAAATGCAAAGTTTCTCCAGGAAAAAAGAGTTGGCAACAAACATTCTTAGTATTTTCTTTAGTCTCCAAAATTAACACCGGCAGGTAGCACAACAGCTGCAACAGTCCCTGGTAATGCTTTAAAATGGCTGTGGTGTGAAAGCTCAATAAAAGTTTCTTAATGTTGCTCTAATGTTAAAGTAAAAATGATATAAGCATTGATCTAATATAAAAAAACAACAACAGAACCATAATTCAATGACAATTTATTTTCCTGGATGTTTGGCTTATTCATAATGCCTTTTGATGACATGATACTGACACCTCTTTGGTATTTTACATGTAATATGTTTGTCAATGATGCATGAAGGGGCTGAAGTGGGACGTCCAGTGTACTTCAGAGAGTTTCCTACCAAAATCTGTTGTTGTTGAGGTACAAAAGTTGATTTCCGTCTGATTGAAAAAGCTCACAAGTGGATCAAAGCACAGATCCCTCTTAGATTTGGTGGGAAAAAGGCAACAGTGGGTAAGCCCTACTAAACTTTGCACTTTTTTGCTTTGCCTGTCATTTCCTTATCCTTTTTACATCATGTCTTGTCTCTCTAACTTGGACCTTTTTAGCACCTTTGACAGAGAAGTCTCCAGCTGTGAGGTGCTTCTGCTGGCAAGTCAGGAAGATTTCAGGGACCGTCTGTCCTAAACTATCCTGTAGTATTTAAACATTTTCAAGAGTACATGCAGTACTGTGCAGAACTTTCAGGCAGAAACTGAAGCTAAAGTAAGGTGTAGATGTGGCATGTAAGCCACCTGAGGGCACCGTCAGGCAGGGAGGAGGATTCACACAACTCTGGATGTTCTCTGGATGTCCCTGCATTTTTCTAGGAGCATGGGAAAATAATCTATTGAAAAAAGCCGGTCCACACCTGTAGAGCGGACTTAGGGGTGAATGTGGTGAGTGAGCATGGCCCAGGGTACCGTAGGAGCCCTTGGTCATGCTGTAAATGTCCTCATGGCCCGAAATCACCAGCGGTTTTGGGGCGTACTAGTAGGTGGGAAGGCCCACACAAAAGAGATGCTGTAGAGCTGACCTTGGCTGCCGAGCAACACATGTGTGTCGATATGTGTCAAGCTTGACCGCCCCAGCCTGAGGATGTGGTATGTTGGGCCCCGTGGTAAGTCTTTTACGCCCTACATGCCTAAAACATACTGTATATGAAAAAGACTATTTTATTTTGACACTAATGCCCAATGAAAATAGCAATGCTCCTAAAATACTATAGGCCTCAAAATGTAGTTAAAAATGAACAAGTAGCCTTCATTCAAATGGATAATTTCTCCTTAAATCATCAAACAACTATACACTACAGGTGAAATTCAGAGAATTTAGACCCTTTAGACCTCCTTTTAGATTTTAAATCTCTCTAAAATCTAAGTCATTAAGAACAAAGGCAAGCCATCTTCTCAATATAACACTCTTTTGATATTCAGATTGCTACTTAGAAGCCCAAGAAGCTTTCAAAACAGAGATGTATAATTACATTTGGCCAAATGCTTGTGGGTTTTTGCCAGAGTTCCAGATCCAACTGGTCTCCATCTGTGCCTAATGAATCCAATATTATTCCATCAATACTGATTTCTCTCAGCTAAAGCTGCACTCTCTGACTGTGGGACGCTTTTGTGAAAGATAACTTCTTGGGGCGTTTTTGTTTGCAGAGAAAATTATACTGTTTATACAAGTTTGATATTTTACATATTCTCCAGTACCGAAAGGTTAAAACCATTAGGATGAGACTTATTTAATTATTTTGCTTCAATGACAATATGAGCCAAATTGAAAAACAGTGACTCACTAAATCACCATTTGGTCAGGTTATTATGCCACCAGAATGTTTTCCTGTGATGAATAGGACCGTAAAGACTTATCTGTTATTTTTCTCTTCTGAGGAGACGGCAGAAGAGAGAGGGGGTAAAGAGGTCATGAAACAAACAGCTTATATAGCCTGGTAATAGATTAAAGTTCAAGGGCTGATATTCCACCATGTGGATCTTTTATTTATTCAGGAACCCCAGAACCATTATAGTCAAGGTCCAATCATTTTTTTTGGTCGTTCACCATGGCACCATGCCAGACTATGCGTCCAAAATCTTGTCCTATCTGGGCCAACAGCCTGGCCACACTGCAAGAATGATCCCAACCACTCACCATATGCTGATGTCACCATCGTCTCTGTGACTGAGTGCGAGTTCACAGGTTGTTGGGGGGCGGGTCAAAGAGTGTCAATCACTCAGCAAGAGAAGCACCCCATGTGATTGTAGCGGTCTTTTGCTCGTAAAAAGGAAAATAGGAAACAATTATGGATTGGATCATGGATAACAGTTATGGATGTGTTAAGAGGACAATATGGACTGGCTGTCCTTCAGATAGAACTTAAAGTATGTGATAATGTAAATAAAATAAAATAAAATATACACATTAGTTCTCTGAAGAGAGAAAAGGGGGTTCCTGTAAGTGATGATGCAAAGATTAGGAGTGAATGCTCTCTTATTGGTAGATGTCAGGATTCACCTTGATGACGTTGGATCAGGGTGTCAAACCAGACGATGATGTAATACAAAATTCTGACATGCTAGTCTTTTTGCTGTCGTTAATTATGTAACACTACAAGACAGTTTGTCATCTCCAACGCTCTAAATCGGGTCTGAGTTTTGACAATGAGCTGCGATGTTACAGTTGGGCTAAAATCTGATTTAATTCGTGTAGGGTGAGTCGGCCTTTAAAGACAGCCAATTGGGCGATAATCAAAAGCGATGACAAAGCTTAACAAAAACAGCCATGCCAGCGCAGTTTCTCACAAATGATAGAACACCCTTTAAGTTTAAGTAAACAGTACTCAATCATTTTTAGTGTTTTTTACATTGTACTCAAATGTTTTTAACAGTCATCTCTTAGTTTGAATTTTCCCAGAACGCCTTTGGGCATTAAACACTTTTGCACCATGAGTGAAGTTATCCACTGGGTTAGAGAGGTCCCATCAATGTGGCAAAACATTAATATTGCAGGGCTGGTGTACTGAACATGCTGGAAAAACACTTCATGATTTAGTAACCTGTTATTTATTGCCACAAAGAGTTTAAGTAAAAAATTACAGTAGTTGAGAAGTATCAGGAACACACTGCACCGCACTGTTGACTTTAGACTGCAGTCATGTTCTACATCCTCAAAACAGGAACCAGGGGTACCATTTGAGAGAAAAGGTAGAAGATTCTCTTGTTTCATTAAAAACATGAATTATAGAAGACTTTATTATCAGTACTGAAAAATGTGTTTCAAACTCCTTTTGGTCTTTATTTCTTCTTTTTAAAAAAATAACTTTCCAGCAATGCGTGTACTGCTGAACCCCCCCCCCCACCACCACCACCACCACCATATCCATGAATCAGTTAAGTCCTGCCTCACATTTGTGGAAGTGTTTGCTCACAGTGAGCGAGGACTACCTAAACACCTTGTCTCAGCACCAAAGAGAGCTTAGAAAGGGAGAAAAGGAAAAAGAGAGGCAAGCTGGGAGTAATGTGACTTTTAGACAGTATATTCTCATAAATGGAAGGTGAGCACTGTTGGGATCAGCCCATGTATAACAAAGACTTGGCCTGCATGACAATGCAGAAGTTGTGATAGTTTGGGAGGGGAAATTCAGGACTAAACTGATAAGAATCAGAGGATTCAGTCACCCAGCAGCCCTGCAGGGGCATTATGGTTCCCATTGGAGGAGACATGAGGAGAGTAACTATAACTATCACAGTTAAAGAACAGTTTGAGTTCAATGTAGATAGTAGGGAATTCAAGGATCATATCTACGCAACTTATAGTGTTCTATTATAAAATAATCATCATTGGTAAAAGCTCTTAAGTCATTTGCTTTTAAGAAAATGCACATAATGCTTAACGTCACTGTAAAATCAATCCACTTCATCCCCATAGGCTTGTGTTTCACTTTTGATATCAACATCAATGGATTAGTAGATCCATTTGATATCTCTGCTGCTGTTTCAACTTTAAAAATGGAAAACTGCTGGAAAAACATCATGTCTTAAACATCATGTAAGCTATGGAACTGGGGATTATTATAATCTGTGTTGACAAGTGTAACACAACCAATGACTCAAAAAGTGACAGAGCAACACTGAACACCACGACAGCGCAGAATCTGGCTGCAAGGCCAAAGCTGTCCCTCAGCTCCACTTTACCACCACTGTTGCCTCAACTGGAAATAAAAGAAAAAGCTCTTCTTTGCTCCATGCCATCTATGAGTCAGTCCTGTTTTAGTACAGACAAGGTCTACCGGTGCAGGTCTCAACCACCTAGCCACCCTCTGCTGGCTAACAGATTTAGATGACTAAATGAATCAGAGTGTTTTGGATTGCAAAGATCTAGATTCAGAATTGCCCAGGGGCTGTCTGGCACCCACTACAGCATGTCTGGCAAGCACACAAGAAGAAAATTGTCCTTCAGTCAAGCTTGTTTAATGAATAAAGTAGAATAACATTCTTCTTCCTTTTCCTTTAAGTGCTGGTTGCATGTGGTTCTATAGAGGAGATACAAAGGAATATCTGCAATGTACAATATCACCAATTGTGACTGTTACTAAGGAGAAACTTAAAATTGACATTAAGTCCTGAATTATGCCTTACAAATCCAAATCAAAAGAGTTATATACAGCAATACTTAACAACTTTTAAATCTATGTGAACGAGCTAAGCATGCTAATTAGCATGATTTATCAATGTGCTACTAGAATTCTTTGTAACAGATGACAGAGAAAACATAAAGAAATCTAAACAACCTCAAAGTAAATAACTTACGCTTAGCTGCACGCACAGACAATACTGAAATTAGAGGTGAACAGGGGGTGAAGACCTCAGGAGCAGCCAGAAGCTCATGGTAAGTTTCATTCTGAAGGTCCTGATTAAAGAAGGGTCCTGAATTAGCTGTCCATAACTATGCCTGCATTAAATGTCCACTAAGGGGCGCTGTTATGCCTGAACATTACTGAGATTTACAAGAAATAGCTGGCCTTTTTAACACAGAGTTCCCCCCACTGGACAAGAACCTTCAGACTCCATGAGGGACACTGCACTCTATTGCCCCCTGCTTTTTGCCACAGCAGGCTTGCAAGACAGAAACAGCAGGGGCACACCTTGTCCCTGGCCAAATTCACCAGCAGACTGCTGAATCTCGACATTATTGTTAATGAGGGAAATGTCAATGATATTCAAGACTTCAATAAAGGTTACATGAATGAATAAAATGTACTATGAGTCATTCATTCACCTTAGAGGAATTGTTTTATTTAAAAACATGAAGATTTAAAAAAAAAAAAAAAACAGTTCTAATGGCTTATGTTCCACTAATCTACTTACATATAACAAATAAAATACCCCAAAATGAGCTACTTTAAAGTCTATCCATTATTAATGGTTTAATTTAGTCTGAAGTACACTTTTTTGTTTTCCCCATATCTGTAATGTATTTGGCAAACTTACACAGAACCTACTTGTCAAGAGTGTGCAGAGAATAATTGTTTAAAGGGATACTTCAACATTTTTGCAAATTTGCCATTGCCATAATTCCTATAGTCTTAGTAATAGGTTCGTTACCTTTAGTTGTCAGTGCAAGCGATTTTTAGATCGGCGCTGCCGAGTTCGGACCTGCTGTGCCAACTTAATGTAAGCAGACGATATTCCAGCTTTCCCTCATCAAACTCATCAAATACACATTCCAACAACTCCAAAACGCTCTCATGGACAAGTTGTGACCTGCACATTCACCACGCTATGAAATAATAACGTATGATTATGTAACATCATGACAAATGAAGCAAATACTTGGATCTATTCCTTGAGTAAACCACTGGGCGGAGTGACAGTGCAGCAGCCATGTCTGGAGTGTAGTTCTGGCTTTGCATTTAGCTTTGAAACACCTCTGTCTTGTAATGTTCCATGATTATTTCATAGCATGGTGAATGTACAGGTCACAACTTGTCTACGAGAGCGTTTTGGAGTTGTTGGATTGTGTATTTGATGAGTTTGATGAGGGAAAGTCAGAACACTGTCTGCTTACATTGAGCTGGCACAGCAGCTCTGAACTCAGCAGTGCCAATCTAAAAATAGCTTGCACTGACAACTGAAGGTAACGAACCTATTGCTAAGACTATAGGAATTATGGCAATGGGCGAGTTTGCCAAAGTGTTGAAGTATCCCTTTAAAAAAAGTTAAATAGATTGTATAAAGGGCTTATTTATTAAGATAATACATAGTGTGTACCTCTCTAAACCAGTGAGCCCCAACCTTTTTCTTTAGCCCCCCCTATTTGTGTAAGAAAAGCTAAGCCTTTTTAAACTCAGAAATTGCAAGTTCATTTTATAAATGTCCATCTTTTTAAACCCTGAAAATGTTTACTCTTTTGCTAAAAAGAATGGAAAGATAATATTAATTTTTAATCTTTTAGGCTTGCCCTTATACATTATGTTTCTAATCTTTTTTTTTTTTTTTAACATCAAATTTAACAACATCAGAACAGACAGCTGAGATCTTTGGCACACCCCCTTAGGAGGCCCAGACCCCAGGTTCCCCCCAGGGAACTGATGCTCTAGACCATACCATTCATAGTGATTGTTAATGTGTGAAGTGTGAATAATAGGACTGCAGATGTTAGCAAGAAAACACTCCCCTTTCACTCTTGCGTTATCTCAAAATTTCACAGTGGCACAAAGCTATAATTATGTGAGTATGATGTGATTCTTACATTTTAAAGGTGTTGTTACATTAAGTCAATTTTGGCTGTAAGGTTGAGGCCTTATGTGATAAACTTAGAGCCCCTGGGTCCCGACCCCGACCTGACAGGAACACACCTGTTTTGCACCCATCCACCCCTCATTTTAAGATGAATACAGCCATGGGCATTTATGTGAGTACACCCTTATTGTCTATTTTAACAACATAGATGCTTGAAAACTGCACCATATAAAAAATAGGAAAGACACCTATTCTGCACACCATTGAATTTCAATGTTCAAGCTGCTGGGTCACATAATTTAATATACCATCACTGAAAATCTCCAGGCTGACAAAAATGGTGTCCATTTAATTTTTTTCTGTGTCAATAAAAAAGTACTTTTGCTCCAAAGAGTAACATTAAATATGCAGAAGGTACCTGCAGGATGCTGACTATATCAAATCCCCGTAAAAGCTCAGCAAAAGATGAAAAGTTTAGAGTTGTGAAGAGAAGCTTGACTAAAAGACACAGGAGCTTTAGTCCCTGGGTTGTCAGCGAAAAAAGGCCATACGGGTCAAAAGTGTAAAAGTAAAGGCTAGAAAAGCTCACGCTCAATGATTAGAAGGTGAGTGGGCTTTAGTCGCCTGGACTGACTGCTGATGCTTGACTCACCAGAGTTAAAAAGAAGTCTGGCTTTATCTGCACATCTTTCACAAGTCTGTAGCCAATTAGTGGTTAAAATATGTTACTTATCCCATACTAATGCACAAGTGTAAGCATAACTGCAACACTTATTCTGAATTTAATATTATTTATTGTAAAATCAATCATGGTGTAATGATGGCACTGAAACATTGCACCCAGCTAGCTTAAATGTTCTTTATTCTTGTGAGGCAATGTTGACAGTATTTAGAACAAAAGTGTTAATGCAGGAATTAAATTATCTTTCTCCTGTTATGGAAGTTAACAAGGCATAGAAACATCTATAACAGCTGTCATAGTTCACAGATGTTGGCTAATCATTTCCATACTGTGATCAAAAACTCATTTAGAGCCTTCATAATGTAATCCAATAAAATGGGAATCAATCAAATCCTTTCAAACAACCCAGGCCTTACATCCAGATGGAATTTCAAATGGAGGATCGTTCTATTATTCACTGTAATTCATCTTTTAATAGATATTTGACACACCGTGGAATGACCTCAGCTGCTGGGAATTCAATTTCACTTTTATTTACATTTTGAATTCTTGTATGACTTTGGCTTTAGGAAAAACAGCCTTAGCTTCAGGCAGAACCACAGTACGAGTGAAATATTCAAAGATAAGGAGCAGAAGATTGATGTTCTTTGTTCTTCAAAGATGCTTAATTTATGTTTCTGTTTCTTTATTAAACGTGCTGCCCCTGTGAGAAGAATAGGAGAGAAAAGCCGTACAAAACGTTTGATTTTGCCGTTGGCAAAACTAAATAAAGCACTGTCAGAAAAGACTGAACAGAAGGAAGCTTAGGGTGATTACATTTGTTTTACATGAAATGCACATAAAAGCAGACATGAGGTCCTCTTTAAGTGGTACTGCTCTGTAATTTTAAGGAATATTCATCCCTGCTGCTCAAGGCCTCACCTTTACAGTTATCCAGTATAGGATTGTACATCTGAAAGATAGACAAGTGTTCATGTTTTTATATTGAGCATTCCCTGACCAGGATTTGAAACCTTGATATCCAGTACCACAGCCATGGATGTAAACCACAGAACTATCCAGCCGCCAGATTAGAGCAAAGGAGGAAAGTCCATAAGTGTCACGTTTAAATGGGAATACTCTTCTTCTCTGGTTAAACCTGTTGATCAGGGAAAGAGACATGCTGCCTCCTACAGACTGGACCTTTATCTCCAATATCCACATGCAGCGAATGCGCTGTGAACTGCTGGCAAATCATACTATGGAGCAAATCTCTCCCTCTCTTCGTTTTGAATATGCTGCAGGTCTATTTTCAGCCGCTGCCAATAATACCCGTCGATCAGAAAGCTCCAGAAGAGGAAGTCACAAGTGTATAATATCCGGTTCTTTCAAAATACAACACGATGCACAGACTCCTGAGCATAAAACATCACTATATCAACATTATGTCTCATCCTGCAGTGAGAGCAAAGGCTCACCGATAGGTCATTGGGTCACAGAGGGTACAATGGCACCACTGATGAGGAACAGTTATCTTTTGGGGATATTTAGCCAAAGAATTTTGCATTAAACCACAGATCCTTTAAACAAACATACATTTTTTTAACTTCTTAATGTACACAACCAATGGCGGAAGCAATAGCATGGACTTATACTGGAAAGGATGATAAATTAAGCCCTGAAAGTAAAATAGTCTGCTGTTGACATGCTACTCCTGCGTGAACTTGTGGCACTACGCTCTAGACTCACTCCCAGTGGGCGAGGTCGCTTGCCATCGGTCGGACTAACATGCAGCGCTTCGGTGTGTGGCGCAGTCGTCCTATGTGGAAATTACGGGTTATGAAACCCAGCAGTTGTTTAATGTTTCATTTAAATTCACTCTAAACAAGAAGCAATCACACTGATTGTATTTATGTGTTATGAAAAAAGGTTGAAATTTTGTGGAACTGAGTCAAATCAAGCAAATGTGTTCTTATAGTACTTATGACAGTCAGCGTCATGCATTCTGAAAGCTGTCCTTTGTCCTGTAATATATTGTATATTTCATGTTACACAACACACAACATGCCCCAAAGAACGCTCCAACTCTCTGAGGGCTGTATTGTATACCCCTGAGTCATCCAGATGTTCTATTAAAGCATGTGATTTTTGTTGTGGATCCCTGTTGCTGGCAAGATAAATGCTGTTTTTAGTCGTGTTTTAATGGATCGCCACTGTCCCCTAACAACCACCCCTCTGAGGGGTGACACCCCCAGTAAATGGCAGGAATGACAAGAGCTGGCAAAGACAAATGAGTCACGGCTTGATCCTGAATAATGGCTGTATACATGTGTAACCTTACGCAGTGCATGCTAATCACCGGAACATTGATGTAAAAGGTTTCCTTGTGGTCTGCATATATTAGTGTGCTGTATCCAGGGAGCCCATGGATGCAACCTATGATTGCCTTTAACCCCAGGGACCCCTAAATTTAGCCCTGACCTCCTGCTTTACAATGGCATTGGAAACTTTATTTATTCAAATGTTCGACTATGCCTGCTGCGGCTTGCTGCAACTGCATGTGTGACTGAACTAATGGTAGATTGAGACAGACCTTTCCTGAAATAACTTGTGCAAAATGTAAACACATAAGTTATACTCTGAGCACTGAGCCCACACTGTGAGAACTTTATTGTGCGTGCTGGAAAGGGAAATGCAGCAGCAAATATGGGACTGTACCGAAGATAAATCCCACTGGGACAGCTGGTGGAATTTCTCTATTGCTGAGTCAAAAGCAATAAATGCACTATAAGTGTGTTTCCGATCACAACTTATGAAATGGCACCTGATGGTCAAACAGAGTGCTGGTGATACTAGGAGGGGTTGCGACACTGATGGCAGGCTGATTGTCCTAAGGTTTCAACCATCTCTATGAACATCCCACTGCCCAATTTGATTAAAAAGTTGGCTTGTTTTCTTTATTTATTTTTTATATTTGATTTCATGGTGAAACGAGAATTTTGCAATTTCAAGAAAACATAAAAAGCTGAAGCAAAAAAAATAAAGAACAAGAAAAGAACCAAGGTTTTAAGTGTAGCTGCCAGAAGTCAAACTCTGTATTGAAACTTGATGTCGTCTGTCTAATCTGACCTTTGCTTGGTGTTTGATGCAGACAGACTTTGTTTTCGCATGCAGAATGATAAGATGGATCTTTTCAGCAGTTTGTCAGGGTGAGGCCTTAAGATGTTTGGACACTGCTTTAACAATAAGCATTTTACCATTACAGTTACAGGCCACAAAGCAAAGTTTCTCCAAAGGGAGTTTCAAAGTCATGTCCTTCCTTGTTACACATGTAACACAGTGATGCCAAAATCCTGGAAAGCTACACAGCAGGACCACGCCTGATCACACTCTGTGCAGACACTAAAAAAGACATGAAGCTGTTGAAGCTGGCAGGCTGCTGCCAGTGCAAAGTCTGAGTAAACGGGGTAATTCTTTGATTACACAGATGCATCTAAAAAATAGAATATCAGGAAAAAGTTTGTGTTTTCCTGTGATTTAATTCAAGAAGTGAAATCACAGATTCTTGACTCATTTCAAAGTAAAATATTTAGACTTCTTTTTTTTTTTATGTCGATGAGTACTACTTACAGCTCATAAAAAATTCACTATCTCAAAATATTAGAATGTCACATAAGTCCAAAAAAGGATTAATAAAACAGAAATGTTGACCTCCTGGAAAATCATGCCCATTTATGCACATAGTAATTAGATGAAGCTTCTTTTGCACAGATTACTGCATGAAGCCAATCAGTCTGTGGCACTGCTGGGGTGTTTTGAGGCCTTCAGCTCATCTGTAGTTTTGTGAAACATTAGCAGACGTATGAAGACTCCTTTACAATAGTACATGTCAGGGTGCAGAATGGACAGAAGGCCTTACTGGCCCTGCATAATCTCTGGGGTAGCGCCCCTTTTTTTCTGTTTTCATTCACTTTGCTGTGGCATACTCTCACAGTTGGTCATTTGAAATTCTTATCAGTCTGCCCCTTTGTTAACTGAAGAAAAAGATCAACAGAGAGCAAATTTTCCTTGTTGGTAAATGGACTTGGAAGCAATGCACTAAAGTGGAAATTCTTTGCATCTGAAAGGTGAACTTGTCATAGTAACTTTGGTGCTCTGATTTCAAAAATGCTGATCTAGAAGCACAGCGAAAGTCATGAATACATTCACCTCTAGTACACACAATGCACAGCTCAGAAGAGTAAGTTCCCTTTTATCCAGGATTTTGAATGACATGTGATTTAATATTCCAAGCACACAGTGCCAATGCTAGCAGTGGTTGGAGAGCCAATAACTCCCTAAAAATGGAAGCTTAATCCAGCACCCCAGACTGCTCAGCCATGATATCTGTAGCCATGATGTTGTTTATTTTGACTGCAGGTGTTTCCAAGGAAAAAGAGGCACAAAGATGACAAAAAGTTGAAATCAAAACTTCAGTTTTCACGGTGAAAGTCAAAAAATGATGTAAGTGTAAAAATGCTGCTGATTTCGGTTACTATCCTTCATTTCAAACTATTTCTTGTCTTTCAGCCCTTGAAAGTTGAAAACTTGTGACCACTTTCTGACCCTGCTTGAGTTCCACACTCACATTAAATCATAATTAGTTTTTCCAATGAGGACAATGTAATATTTCATTGATTGTTTTGTGTTCCACTGGCTTCATGTAATTGAATGTGATGTGTTTTCCATCAGTTGAGCTAAAGTAATGACTTATTAGCTATTGTCAGGCTCCAACACACAAATGTTCACACCAAAACTCCATTCTGGAAAAATTGCCTCCTTTGTGTGCTGTAATAACCTCTGAACTCCCCCAAAAATCAGTTTTATTGAAAGCATTTTTCACCCTAACAAAGACGCACAGAGAATGACAGAGAAAAAGAGAAAATTATAATAAAGGTAACACAAATCCTTGCCTGGATTTGAACAGTGGATGTTACATGTTTGCTTTGTACATCCCTTTGTCAACCAGGGGAAATATTTCTCTTTGTTGGCTCATTCAAAATTCATTTTTAAACAAAAGCAGCCACCTGTAAGGGTGATGATGTCTGGGACACATTGGATTTCTTGCATTTATTCTGGAGGGACTAGGACATTTTTATTGTTTTATGTAGGATTATGTATTCTAATAAACAAAAAGCCCATTTTAATGTATAGAGATTGGTTTTCATACAATGTCTCCATTCTAAAATTACACAAGTTAGCTTTACTCACACTTTAACAATATGTTGTTTGCTATGAGGTGATCCCAAATGTCCATTCAGGGGTCAGGACGTGTGTAACAGCCAAAGGGAATGAATGGAAATGGAGAAAAGTTAGTATCTTACATCTCTAAATGGACCTGTGTGCTGCAATAATCCTCAGAAAATGTCAACATGCATTAAGTATGATCCATACACTTAAAAAAAAAGATTGTTTTCAAAAGTTTAACCAATTTACCTTGCATGGAGGTGATCAACATCGCAGTTTCCTCAGTCTTGCTGACCTCCTAGCATTGACCAGCCATATAAGCTAAGAGGCTAGTTGAGCCCCTTCTAACACAAAAATTCCTATTTTTGTCACAAACATCCTTTAATTGAAACAGTGATACACTGGACTGACTCAATACTTGAAAAGAAAATGAAAGTAGTGAAATATTCAGGATAAAATTGAAGTCAAAAACAAAACTCACTGTGAAATGGCAGCTGACTTGTTCTGATTGGAAATCCTTCTCATTTAAGAGATCCAGACCATTTGGCTCAGATCAGCAGAGCTGGTTGCTGGCTCCCAATGGCGCTTCATTTGTTTGGCTTTTTCAAATGTGGATTAAATAATGACAAAGGATGAAAGAAAGGAAACTGTCACTCAAACAGGAGCTAGCTACCGTGGCTCACATTACAGAGCCGTTTCCTAGCACAGACTCGTCCATGAACAGCACATCAGGCTTGGTGGCATACCCCACAAGGTTTATTCAGTTGATAGTATAACATTGTTTCAATTAAAAGCCATGTTTGTGACAAAATTAGATATTTTGTACACGTTAAAGGGGCTCAGCTGGACTCTTAGCTCAGTACAAGACTCCTCAACAGTCTTGTCTCCCCTCATCTGACTAGATGATGCTAGGACATCTGCAGGGCTGAGTAATATGTGATACTGATAGCCCCCAAACCTGGTAAATCGCTCAAAGTTTTGAAAAAAAAAAAAAAAAAAAAAAGTTTTGAAAAGTGTAGAAATCGTCCATAATGTATGTAGAAATTTTCTGATGAATGTAGCTTAGACTGCTAACTTTCCTCTGTTTCAATTAATTCCTATGGCTGTTCTTTACTTCCTGACCGCCAACAGACAATTGGGATCACGTGATTGCTAACACCCTATGGTTGACCTGAGCCTTGACCTTATGTTTTTACTTCATGCATCATTTTCAGTTCTTTTGAATGCCTTAGTCTTTTTCCCTTTTTCTTTCTCCCATCATAAGCAGATCAACTTCAAAAAGCTTGACATATTTTTTGCACATCGATGTGACTACAGATAGTCCCCACAGTAACCGAAAGAGGAAAAGCCTCCGGCAATCATTTGCTTTCTCAGTAACACTGTGCTCTACTTAATCCATCTAGCCCAGGTGCAAGGTGTACATGAAGACTTTTAAAGTGGATGCAACCTCTATGCTTTTAGGATAAACTTGCTGGTTTCATAACACATGACTGATGAATGCAACATGTTTCACTATAATACCAGTGTGTCAAATGTGGATGGGATGGCAAAGAAACACTTTGGTCTAAACCCTTTAGCCTCCACACAGAGAAGATGACGGTGCAAAAGTTTTGCAAACTTGAGCAGTGACAAAGACGACCTGAGTGAAGAAAGCACCAAAGAGGCTGACTACAGCAGTATTTTAGATGACACAGCAATTAAAGCCAAGAGTTTAAGTTTCCAAGTATTTTATTTTATTTTGTTTTATTTTATGTTTAAACACCCACTGGTTTTGGGAGGTAATTTTCAAACAATATTAAGGTTTTAGAGGGTGTTTTTAGTGGACTTATGTCTAAATGTGGTAATAACCATGTGCTATGGAGAATTAACAGTGCTGCTGTATTTAATTGGCAAATCAGAATCAGATATATAGTCAAATTGTACATGTTTTGTCAATTTGAATGAAAATGTGGACACATCAGGGTGAAGATAAGGAGTTTTCTGTTTGGTGATGGTGTCTGTTTTGCTTGACCCCTTTCAAAAATGCATGTGCTCTTTAGAACTTGTAAAGGTTCCAATTAACAGAGGATTTTACATTTAATGTAACACTGACAAAAGAATGACAAATCTCTTTTCTGATGAGCGAATGGCAGTCCACAGCAGTACACTGACTGTGGTTTGGCAGTTAACTCTGTACATTTCAGGGTCAGTTCAGTCTTATAATTGAATTCAAAAGCCCAGTCCATTTTTATATAGCACAGCACTCAGAGTTATTCCTCTTCATTCTTTATAGCTTGGATATGACAAGCTCATGCATTTCAATATTTCAATTCTCTAGAAGACTCCAAAATTCAGAAAGCTGAGAATGGACTTAGCCATCCGTGACACATTAAACCAAATCCATGTCTGACACAGTGCCTGCAGCTCTCTAAGCATTTCAATTTAGGCACTTGGCTCAGAAAAAACGCCGAAATACGTGGCTGCAGCTTCTGTTGTGTGTCTCCCCAAGAGGCATCATTTTCATGCATTCAACTGGTTGTCAAGAGAAGGGGTACCACACATGGAACAAGAAACACTTAGTAAACACAATCATAGCCATTTTACTTCTGCTTACAAGCTAATCTTACACCATGAATGCTGTTGCTGGTGATTCTAGGGGCATTTAAAGTCTTAAACTGGGATATGATGCTTCCACTTCCATGTGCTTTTTCAAATCCCTAGGAGGAAATTCAGCTTTTACACTGACATCAACATTTAATGCATTAAATGTCAGTTTTACATTGCAACAAAGATAGCTTACAACCACTCTC
The DNA here is from genome assembly GCF_018320785.1 of Cheilinus undulatus. Classification (NCBI taxonomy): domain Eukaryota; kingdom Metazoa; phylum Chordata; class Actinopteri; order Labriformes; family Labridae; genus Cheilinus; species Cheilinus undulatus. The sequence continues at coordinate 24,600,181 of NC_054874.1, read as the reverse complement.
TTATCAAATGGACATTAAATGTCATTTGAATTGGAATAATATAAACTGAAAAATATAAATAATAGCCAAAATCCTTCCAAGTCAAACTCCTGCCATTGACAAGGATGGTATTAAATATCCTGCCCTTTCTTGATTTTGACTGGTCAGAAAGAGAGAAGTGATTGGGCAAATGTTCTGGATGTCACATACATGGTGGGCCAATCAGAGCGACAAGACAAAATGAGGTAGCAGAAATGCACACCTCTTTTACTGCCTAGAGCTCTACAGGCTAATGCTGCTATGGTGCATGAACGGCGGAGCTTCTCAGTGATTAAAATTCATACCCAAGCCAGCCAGGAGGCGTACAAAAACCTCTTCCCTGCCATAAGACTTTGGTATGTCTTTTTGATCTTGGTTTAATGAAGACATGATGTCCAGTTCTGGTGAAACTGTCGCTATAGCTACATCAGACCCACAGCAGCAGCCACTGGATACACTGGCAAACCCCACCTGCATGTAAAATCATGTTGAAGCAGGCAGGGAGAGGAGCGAAAAAAATCTTTAAAAAAAAAAAAAAAAAAGCTTGAATGTCTTTGCACTTGTGTTTAATAAAGAAATGTCATCCTGCTCTGATAAAACTGCCACAGTTGAAATAAAACTGCTGCTTTATTATCAGCACTGCTATATGCCAGCTAAGCAGCAGTCTTTGCTATCAGTTTCTAGTATACCTAAACCCCGCCCACTACCATTGTCTCGTATTCCTTAGATGATGCTGATTTTTCCAAACTGTATTTGTTCCACACAAATGTTGTAGAGTGGGGATTTTGAAGATTGAGAGGCTGGCAAATCCATCCCCTTTGCAGTTTATATGTCAGTGGTTTCTTTATGCTGTCCTGTCATCTGTCAATAGGTTTGTTGCAGATGATGTCAAGCCACAGTGGAGAACTCCAGACGGGGGGCAAAAAGAGATTTCTTTATAGAGAAAGGCTATCAAAATGCCATGTTCTATGCGGTTCATGTTATTTATGACTGTGCAAATTGTTCAAAGTTTAAAAATAATCTCCCAAGTCCCTGCATGTACATCTTCATAATTTCTGTAGTTTGAATTTCTAAGATAATCATCCAGAATGTCCACTGAAGTTAAGGTAATTTGCTTCAGGTGTTGGGAGAAATTGCTATTTTTTTCAGGACTTTTCAAGTAAATGTTAGGGAATTTGTCTGGATATTTATGGGAATTTGCTCGTAATTTTTCAAAGAATTTTTGGGAAAACTTAGGGATATGTTTGTCCATATTGGTGGAATTTGCTTTATATGTTTTTTTTTTTTTTTTTGCATTTTTTTTTTTTTTTTTTTGCATTTTGCATTTTCATGGGAATTTTGTGAATTTGTGTGGGGGACCACTTTTTTGTCAATTTCAGGCATTTTCATAAAAAATGGGAAATGATTTGCAGCCTAATTTTGGATGTGAAGAGTTTTAAGGTATTTACATTTGGGAAATTTCTTTGTAAATTTTTGTGAATTTTGATTGGGGGGGTCTTTGAAATGAAAAGAATTTTAATGGAAATTTTAACTGAAATTGTTTGGAGGTGTGGGGAAGTTTTTCTAGTTTTTCTAGGAATTTGGGGAGTGTATTTGTAATTTTCCAGGAATTTATACGAATTTTGAGGGGAAATTTGCTTAACAATTTTCATTTTTTTTATTGGAAGGCTTCATGATTAAGTTTCCCTGAAACATTTGGGGTATACTTTTGGGTACTTTTTATTGGATACTTTAGAAATATGTTTCACAGAAATTTTGGGTAATTTTAAGGAATATGTGAGGATACTGGGAAGGAAAATTCCCAAGAAATTCAGATGTTCTATCCAGAGGTGTATATTCTTCAGAAATATGACCCTCATTTTAGGTCAGGTCTCAGGAGGACAAAATCATTCTTCAGCTACTATTGTGTCCTGACAGGAATGACACATTCAGGCAAAAGAGAAAAAAAAACTGTTAAAAAAAACCTCACAGAGAAATGAAAGCAGTCATAGAATTAAAGCATCTATTCAGTTTCCAGAAAGCAGTCTGGCTTGGTTCAGTACAATTTTGCCATGGTAAAGCACATTAAACCCTGATCTTGCTCCTGTTTCCTCTGCTGATGTTTGCCCAGCCTCGCTAGTTGTGAAGAGAAATCCTTCAACTGATAGGATCGTTTGGCTCAGCTAAGTGGAGCTGGTTGTGGCTCCCAACCGCTCTTCTCTTGGTGCTATTTTGGCTTTTAAAATGTGTATAACATAAAGACAAACAATGGAGGAAAGGTAACTGGCACTCCTGCCCCTGTCTGGCATTTGTGCATCACACTGGGGACAGAAGGCACCAAAGGTCACAACCACAGTTCATGCAAGGTATCATGGGGGATAGGAATAAGGTGGATATTGTCCCTCATTGCATGCCTCTCTAGAGGGTTGGATTTATCTGTTGTCTTATTACATGGTAAATGTTTCATCCTAACAAACCTGCCAGGTTTTATTCTTGCATATGGTGAAACAGGGAGCCATTTCATGCCCATCCAGAAGTGAATTATGAGAAGAAAAGGACGGAAGAGAGCTGAGGGTATGGTGAATACTGCCTCTCAAGCCAGAAACATGAATCACTTTAAAAAGGCCCTCTGAGACACAAAGAAACAGCTGAACACCAGCACTGACACACACACTCAAAGTATTGTTGGCTGAAATAGAAGAAAAGAATGTCACAAAGAAAAAAAAGGAACAGCCTGGCACTCTCCTTGTTTTCTTTGGTTCCCTTTTCTGTCGTTACTGCTCTGTGCTTTCGGTACCTTTTTCATTCTTCCCCTCTGTGTCCCTGCTTCCTCTGTTTCCTCTGTATCTCTTTGTATTTCACACCTTATACACGGCCCCTGATATTATTACAAAGCGTTGAGCTGGATCCAATCTGTGTCATTCTTACCAAAGAGTGACGTCCTAACAGAGACACCGGCGCAGAGCAGCTGAGTTAGATGGAGAGGGATGTTGTTGGGCCAGCAGACATGAGGATGGCAGAGGACTGGAGTGGGAAAGGTAACATTTTAGGATGGTAAAAATCAGGACAGATAGTGTATGTAACAACGTGTTTATCCTATCTGTATCAGGGTAAAATCTGTGTAAATAAAGCCTCATTTAGCTTGTAACTCTCCTGTTTAAATTCTGGACCCTGTTGTGCACACCAGACAAACCAGTACAGATGTACAGTTATATTTCCGCCGGATGCAGTTGATATTTTGGCATCTAGAGTGGAAACACAAAGTAAACTTGCACCCGCCATGACATGCTGGACATATTGAAATCGAAAGAACATGAAGAATATCGCATGTCCCATCTTTAGGATAGCTCATTGCTTGTATAATGGCATTAATATGTGGTTCAGTAAAGTTTGGATTGCTGGGCTTTTACATGTAACAGTGAAGCTCTACACATAAATACTAAGCCTATTTTTAAGTCAATAAAACTGTTTTCCCTACTACTTTAATGATATTTCTTTTAAGGGACCTACAACTGAATTATATCTCACAAATAAGTGCCTTATGCGTTATTATTAAAGGGATACTGTCTGTGGGCTTTGTCATTAGAAACAACAACTAAGCAAAAAACACTTATTTCAGCTTTGTTTTCTGCTTCAACAGCTGATGCAACAAAGTAAAAATATCGTACTGACTGTAGGCTTTTCAGTTATCAGTCATAAGAAGAAATTAACAGCCATAACCTGGATGACAAACTTCAGTTCAGCTCTTCTGTTTGGGAATACTTTTCTTCAGAAAGTTGAAGAAGGTCCATAAAACACAGGCGTTCAGCAAGGCAGGGAACTCTGAATGGGGAGTGTTGCAGTCTGCAGGCTTCTGACAGCTGTTATCCTCAATCAAAAATGTCCTGAAGAAGTGTTGCACTGTAAAGCCGAACAGTTGAAAGTTAATAAAAAGAATCAGGCGTGTTGACTTCAAAATCCAAAACAGATTTCAGCTCTATGTTACAGAGTTGATAGAACACATTTTTAGTTTTAAATAAACAGTACTCAATCATTCCAAGTATTTTTTTTTTACTGTAATCCAAATATTTGACAATCATCCCTGCAGAGTTTCCCAGGAATTCCTTTGGGCACAAGACAATTTTGCACAATGAGTGAAGTTACTGACTCAGATTTTTTCTTGAACTAGCCTAGTTGTAAGAAATAGGTATTTCTTTTACTCTTCACTTAGTTATTTGTAAATCTTACTCAATTTATCAAGTCTTAATTACACGGTATCTAAAGTTACTTGAAGTGTTTCTCCTCTCCTCTGACATCTATTCCAAATGAGGCCACTTTGGTGATGTGGGAAACCCTCACTGCTGCTGCTGCTTAGATGCCTGCTTTACTGCAGAGATAATCCCACTCAAGCCCTGCATGGGCAAGAAACCCTAGCTCCACCAGTCCAACATGTCCTCTCTTTGTTGCACATTTCAAACATTGAGAATATAGCCTTGCATGTGCTCAAACAGAATAAGTTTGAAGAGCTGGTGTGTCTGTGGCACACGGAAGCTAGCTAAACTTTTATCCTGTGCAAAACTTTATCAGCATGTCAGACTCCGGCTGTTAAAGAGCACTGAGTCAATTTGTGGATGGCTATTCTCAGTGACATATCTAGCGTCAAATTTCATATAATTTGTTTCAAAAGGTGGCAAAATGCCTTGGAGTCAGTGTGAAAGCTGTTAGTGCTCTGCTGCTGCAGCCATTACTGCAGACACCTGGTTTCAGAGCCAGCAAGGTGTCACTTAGTCGAGGCAGATCTAATGCTTTGATTTCATTTTGATCTGTGAAAATGCTATCAGATGAGTCACTGAGGAGTTTGACCTTTAGTGCGATGGAAGAGAGGAAATCTTTTCCTGATGACACATTTTGTAACATTGTTGTCCTCTTGCTGTAATGTGTCCTCTTGTGGACATTTTTAGGCTCTGTAATTTCTCTGATGAAATATTTTAAATGATGAGCAAATACTTGACTTCAAGGTGAATTTAAAAACAATCTATCTTTTAACATCAGATGCCTTTACATCTAAAAAAAACAGAATGAACCTCTTTCTCATTCTTACCAAGCCTCTTCAGCTTTGGTAAGTGCATCAGTCTTCCGTCTCTTTGCTGTAAAGTCCGCAGACCCGCGGATACCTTGACTGCATAACAGTGCTGATCATGTGTGATATGTCTGGAGGCTTAAGTCTATAAGAAATCCAGCATCTGGATGAAGTTGTTTTTGCTCAGCATTACCTGTCTCCTCAAAGGAGTTGAATCACTGCTCTGCTGGATGTAGAAATAGAACAGTAAGGCTACTGCTAAAGCTTATATCACTGTTACAGTCAGTCTCATATACCTTATTTACATCAATATTTATATTGCCTGTGATTTTTTTTTTTATTATTCCAGTATTAGATGTAATAGTTTAATGACAGTGTTAATGATAGGAGCTGAGCCAGGGACAGATGTTACAAATTAGCTGTGGCTATAAACATGGCATCCACGCTGTATTTGACATTTGATGAAACACTATTGTAACAAAACCATCAATATAGACAATTATTTTTGTTTCTTTAAAGGGTGAAGTCAGATCAACATGACTCAAATGCAGCCTTTAAATTGTTTAAATTCAGTTAAGTGGAGGATAGAATAGGTAGTAGGATATATATATAATGGTTTTGACCATTATTGTTTTCTTTCCTCACAAAAAGATTTAGAAAATCTTTCATTCCATCAGCAATTAGACTTTACGATTCTACCGTAAACAGATGAGAGAGACTTCAGACAACTGAATTTCCCTACGGGGATAAATAAAGTTATTATATTGTACTGTATTATTGTAAAAAAAATCACAGAATCACTTATTATGGCGCAGTGCAATGTTGTGGAAATTTAATTACTATGTCTCTGATATTTCTCTGTCTCCACAGATATCCTGAGAAATGGTCAGTAAAAGCAGCGAGGTCAGGAATAGATGTCTCCCCTCCTCCTGGGCTGATAGTCGTAAATTCACTGCTGACCAGATGGTGTTAGATAATATGTGCTGCTTGCTCATACAGTTAAGGTTGTTTCTTCACAGCTTGCATTTTTGTAGCCTTTTTGCACAGTTCCTCCCAGAGATTCTGACTCCTAGGAAGGTTAACACTTCAATCAGCATAGACGGAATAAGCATCTGTAAGTTTGAACATGGTAAAGGCCAAGGCTGACTAGCAGGCACTAAAAGGCAAACAACTTGGGTTTAGTCAGAGAAATGGCTTTGACACCTTGCTATGCTGTCACAGTTGATGTCAGCTGACTCCATGGCCAAGACTGAGTGGGCTGGAGTCTCAGGTGTCTTCTACCCGTGATAGCATTTTATTGATTTCCATATAATGCAGCTTATTTGTAAAAAGACGAGATTCAAATCAAGCACAACTGTCATAAAAGAAAAGTTAGAAAATACCATATTTTACACTTTATCAATCTTCTCATACCGTTCTGTCATCGGCCATTCTAATATGACAAGAGTTGACAATGATACTCTGGGAGAGTACATTGTTTTCACTCTACAAAGATGTGTTGAGCTAAAGTAACAGTGGATAGTGATAAGAGGAGTCAAACCACCAATCCAAAAAAGGAATTTATAATGCAAAAATGTTGACCTTCTGGAAAATTATGCTTGTCTGTGCACTCAGTAACTGGTTGGAGCTCCTTTTGCACAAATTATTGCATCTATTCGACATGGCATGGAACTACTCAGTCTGCTGCACTGCTGGGGTGTTATGAAGCCCTGGTTGCTTTGATAGCAGCCTTCAACTCGTCTGTATTGTCGAGCCTGGTGTCTCTCATCCTCCCTTTTGACAACTCTGCAGAGTTCTCCACAGGGTTCAGGTCAGACCAGTTGTCTGGCCAATCAGGCACAGTAATAGCATGATCAGCTAAACCAGTAGTTATGGTTTCACTGTGGGCAGGTGCCAAGTCCTGCTGGAAAAGGAAATCAGTATCTCCAAAAAGCCGCTCTAAATTCTCCTGGTAGACGGCTGATAGTGTTGACTCTGGACTTGATAAAGCACAGTGGACCAACACCAGCAGATGGCACAGCACCTCAAGCCATCACTGACTTTGGAAACTGAAATCACTGGACTTAAAGCACATTGGATCCTGTGCCTTTCGGATCTTCCCCCAAACCCTAGGACCTTGATTTCCAAATGAAATTCAAAATCTTGTTTCAACTGAAAACAGGACTTTGGACTGAGCAGCGGCCTGGTCTTTTTCTCCTTCACCCAGCCGCCCTCTCAGCAACGACCTTCTGAGGCTTATGCTACTAATAAAGGGTGCCAGTGATAATCCTCTGGACAAGAGGCAAGTCAGCAGTCTTCCCCATGACTGTGGTTGTGTGTACTGAACCAGAGTGAGAGAATAAAGAACTTTTCCATGATATTCTAATACGCTGTGATAGTGGATTTTCAATTGTCATGAGTTGTAAGCCGTAATCATCAAGATTAACATGAAAGTTAAGGAAGGTAAACTTTTTGAAGTAAATCATGGTGAAAAATGAACTATTTCATTATATTCTATTTTTTTTTTGAGATGCACCTGTATATCACATAGTTGAGACTTATTGATGAAGGGAGTGGACAACATACCTGCACGGCTGAGAAAAGTTCAGTTCGGTTCTGTGCTCCAAATCAGGAACTAGTTTGTCACATTGTTGCTTAATTCCTTCAAGTGTAGTTTGTAGACTTGTCAGAACAATAGGACAATAGTCAGAATTTCTTGGGGTCTTTAAATAGATATATGCAATGTGAATGGGTATGCCACTTTATAATTGTAAAATAAATACATAAAACATGGGTGAAAAAGAAATTTCTGTCAATTATGTTGTATCAAAACAATCTAAAACAACATATCATTACTAAATTACACCATGTAGAACAAGCTGCAATTACTAAACAACAGCAGAAGGCAGCATTTTACAGGAGAGATCCACAAACAACCAGTTTGTTCATTAAAGAGTAAAGTAATGAGCATGTTCCTCTGCAGAATCTGTGTCTGTGTCACACTGAGTGGCAGCTACAGAAGAGATAATGTGTTTCTTATACAGAGAGCAGCTGATGAGAGGAAGAGAAAAGGCACTTGTGCAGTTGTTTCTGAAGCTTTTTGAGGTTTGAGGTGATTTTTTTGTGGGGCTTTTTGCCTTTGTTTGGAGAGGACTGGGCTGTGTAAAAATGCATGAAATCAAGAAGTCACAGGTCAGATTCGAACCTGCATTGCCAGCTTGGAAGAGTAGCTGTCGCACATGCGGTGTAACCTTACTAACGTACACCATCTGTGCCTGTGTTTTTGGGTTTTACAGCTATTTTAACCCTAAAAAGTGCAATGCACCCTACAGTTAGATCAAGGTCTGTTCATGTTCTTCCAAAAAAACAGAACACACCACAGTCTGAATGAAAGTGAAACAACACCAACTCTTTCAAGCAGTCTTGGCCTGTTTTTTTGGTCTGCATTGGGGTGCAATTGCCAGTTTTCACAACAGCAAAAATGGACTGCACACACTCAGCAAATGGACTTAAGTTAGTTTCAACATACCCACTTACTGATATGTTAAGGTTTATTTCAGGCCCCATCCAAACAGAGACGAATTCAGGAGAATTCGCAAAATTTTTTTTGCATTTCATCCACATGGAAACAGCATTTTTGGAGGCCACAAACGATACTCTTTGAAACCGGGTCCCAGAGTGAACGAATCTGTATATGCCTACCATTTCATCTCCTTGTGGACAGCCAACTGCATCTTTCTTGAAATGATTACATCATACATAGCATAGCCCACTTTAGCCACATGCGCTGGTCAAGCCAAAACAACAATGGCCTGACAGGGTTGTCTTTGTGCTTTATACGCATGCTCTGTAATCTTCTTCGCTCTTTTTGGTGCATTTTCATGAGAGCGTTACAGCACCACTTACAGGCTTGGCATTTATATACTACAGTGTTTTCAGTGGTTCCGTGCTTATGCGGACATTTCCTGAAACAATCCCATGTTTATGGAAAACATTTTCAAAACAAAACAGAAGTATATCATTTGCCAAGCAGGCATCCGTAGCTCTTTCTGTACCTTGTCCACTCGGTAGCGCCTTAGGTTTGTAAACTTTAATTCCCTTTATAAGGTTAGTTAACCCTTTTTCTTTTATTTATGCACACTCACCTGTGTTACTCTGTCTCTTAAAGCTGAAGTTCATACCTTCTGTGATGTACTATACCTGCACTTAAAAGGAATCACTTGACAACTGTGTCTTAATGAATTAACTTCAAATTTTATTAATACAAAAAGAAAAAACAATAACAGTTTATCAGCAATGAAATGAATGTTTTAACCTTGTAGTTTACCGACCTTTAGAAATCAGTTATGAATGAGTGAAATGTTCCTTTAACCCTTTAAAATCTCTTTTCACTGATTAAGAATTACCTTTATTTGTGATGTTTAACTAAGACAAAAACTAAACACCTTTAAGAATTGTATTGTAATTAAGAATTATATTCTTAAATAGTAACTTTAAGTAATGGTAAACAACCTTGTGGGCCCACACACACACACACACAAAAGCCGGCAATAAGAAAATAAAACAGTAAAAACGCGTTGCAGGCCTGGTTGAAGATGGCAAGCGTTGCGGCAGTATGTAGCTGAATCCGATTCACTTTAGCTTTAGGAAACACAGGTAGGCGCTCACAGTGTCCTAATTCAGGCAATAAGAATCCAAAGAGTGCACCTCGATGCAGGACGACCATGGACCCTTGGCGGCAGAAATCTCCTTCCCACTCAGACCTCTCTGAGCTCAGCAGACCGCTGCTCTCCTTCACAGAAAGTTCAGCAGCAACAGACAAAACACTCATCTGAGCTGAAGGGATGGCAACTGTGCTGGAATACGGCTATGGTGGCAGACAATGAGGAGGAAAAATCTTCAACTCGTGCTTACCACAGTCCAAATCCACTCTAAAAGCTCGTTTCTCACCTCAGCAGATGGTGAAAAACACTTCACAACTCTCTCTGACCAAACTGGACAGAAAATAAACGTCTTTTTCTTTAGTTACTTATCTCTTTGTTTCTCTGTCGTGGCTGCTGCTTCCGTGAACGTACTCGCTAGCTTCTCTGTCTTTTCTCTCACAGTCCTTCTCCTGCGCTAATTCCCACCCCACAGCCAATCAGCAAACAGAAAACTTGACATGAGTCATTAACAACAAATCAGATACATGAAAATAAAACAGCATAGGTTGCACTCTGTTTTTGCCTCATATTTGCTAAGTACATTCCAGACAAACTACCTAAAGGGACAATACAACATTATAATACAGTGGGCATAATTATGACATTTAAACACTTCTTTTAATGACTTTTTATGAACATTTCTCCTTTTTCTTTTTATATTTTTTTTTAACTAGAAAACCTGTGTTTTTGGGTGTTTTATGTGTGCATTAAATTACACAGGGCTACACATCAATGACAACAGAAGGAGGAGCTGGGGTGGAGGAGGGTTGCAAGAGTTGCTTGCAGAGAAAGCAGCTAAGAAAGTAGAGTATAGCCATGCAAGAGCTGTTTAAATAAGGCAGCATGAGTGTGATTAGCCAATAGCAGTTAGGGCAAACCAGCTAATCATCAGTTGATGAGGGCTTGTGTGAAATCAGCTGGTCTCCGTGGCCTGCCTGAACTATGGGCTCGTTTTTGTTTTTGAAATCGCCAGTGTGGATTGCAATGCTGTGTGTAAACAAAGCTACTGTGAGAGGCCGCCAGTTGATATACCTGCTGTAGTACCTGTACCCGCACTGTAGCTCGTCTTTATTGTTAGCTTATCTGATTGCTGCTCTCTTTGTACGTGTTTCTCTCTTCCTCTGTTCCCTAAGTTTTGCTGTGTTATACCATGCAATCCTTTCCCTTCCCATGATTATCCAGCCTTTGTAAATACATAAAAAAAATAAACACAATCATCATTTCATCAGCCTCAGCTGAAGAGTCCAATCACCACCACCAGTGCTGATGTCTGGACTCCATGGACAGGTTTATCTTGCCTTGGCTTGCAGCAGATGCCCTTCAATTATAAAATCCCCCTGTAGAATCTAAACACCAAAGACTTCCTGATAAGACTTAATTATTAAGTAACATCTACGCTAATAAATAATTAGCTTGACTTTCAATTCTTGTCTCTGATGATGGACCTTTTTATTTAGATTAAGCTAAACTGGAATTTTTTTCCTCATAACTTCTGAGGGAAGTGTGAACTTTTTAAGCCTACATGGATTATGTTTAAAGAAGTCCTGAAGCTATCACAAAGAATTGAAAGGAGCATGCCTCTCTCAGGGTTTAATCCATACTGTGTAGGAGACTGAAAGCTAAAAGTCTTATATTCAGGAGCACTTACCAAAAAGTTTGTTTCTTTATCCAATGCATCAGCAAGACAGCCAGACTCTGTTAATTCCATATTATGTCTCCTTAGGGCCAATTTCTACCCTTTTCCCCCTTTGCTTATTTAGCTTATTTTTCATGGTATCCTTTGCTACAGTTAGCTTGATGTGATCCCTAACACACATGACTTTTTCTTTATGATTCCAGCTCTTTTTTAGCTTCATGGCAGTCAAAGATAATCAGTGTAGCATTTAAGCTCTAAAGGGCACTGACATGAGAGGCCTTGTACACTGGCCTCCTCTCTGCAAACCATAATTCTGTCTAGTGGATTATCACAGAGAAAAAATACTCTGCAGTCTGTAAGACACACACACAGAGTCACACACTGATCCAATAATAAACCAGTGAGATCCTAACAGCCCCCAAAACAGACAGAGAGGGATTGGGAAGTAAGCAGAGAGGACGAGGGAGAGAGGATGTTCATTAGCTGTGAAATCTGTGTTAGATTAGTACATAACAAATATGTACATGTCCTTTTAGGAAGTCCCAGAGAGAGAAGGAGGAAAGCATCACTGGACAGATTAGCCATACAATCTGTGGACGACTAATAGCAGCTCCAAGGTAAACCAGACGGTTTAATGGAGCCAAACAGGTGTCTGCTTGTGTTTTCATCTGGGACACAAACACCTGAGTGCCATTCTGTGCATTGTGGAGGTAATGCTGTGCAGCCAGGCCAGCAAGAGTTGGAGGCAGCTGAAAGAAGCCAAGCACAGTGTTAAACAAGGTCTTTTAGTTGTAATTGAATCATTTCATGACACATGCTTTTCTAGAGACAACACTGGTAGGTGTGTTGAAAGGGTTTGTCAAGTTCAGTGGAATGGAGAGAGCCAAAAGCTGCAACAATGTGGAGTTAAGTATAACTCAAAAAAGGCTGGTTCACTTCTGGGTCAGGGCCTGGGTCAGGTTTACATGTTCTCCCTGTGTATGTATGGGCTCTGGATACTCTGGCTTCCTCCTAACACAAAAAAAAAAAAAAAAAAAAAAAATCTCATTAAGTTAATTGGTGACTCTTAATTAGCCGTAGGTGTGAGTGTGAGCATGCCTGGTTGTCTGTCTCTAAACTCCAACCTAGATTGATTGGCAGTCAGTCCAGGGTGTACCCTGCCTCTCACCCAGTGACAGCTGGGATAGGATCCAGCTAGATTTCTACAAACAACATGTTAATTCTAAAAAACATGTAGGGTAAATAAGTGCTGCAGTGTCTCAAGTGACTGCAGTGTAAGACACCTGTGTCTGGTTGGTCCAATCACTGGTTAATCAGTTTTCATGGCTACCATTACACCATAAGAACAAAAGAACATCCCCAACATGGAAACAAAACAGTTTTCCAAGACACTGAAGATCCCCTGGTGTTCACTTACATCCATCATCAAGAAATGGAAGAAATAAGGCACATGACTAAATCTGCCTAGTTCATGCCTTCTTCACAGATTGAATGACCGTTACAAGCTTCAGCAGAGACCCTGCATACAACAACTGTTGCCCAGGTTCTTCCCAAGTCAAAGCTGTATAGGAGAGTGGCAAAGAGAAAGCCACTATTGAAAAAAAAAAACTCTTTGAATCTCAACTAGATTTCACCAAATGGGATGTGGGAGACTCCATGGTGAGATGGAAGAAAGTTCTTTGGTCTGATTGGTGCATTGTGGTGCATCCCCTTTTCTTCTCTTCCTGAGTTGTTGCCTAATAAAGGAAAAGGCAATAACTATTATCAGACAGGCGCTAATAATGCAAAGTAGGGATGCAACAACTCATCAATGTTGTTGACAGAATCCTGTGACAAAATATGTTGTGGATATACTTTGATAAGACAATGCAAAATGAAAAATAGAAAACAGATAAAGCTACCAGTTTTAATTTCACAGCATATCCCATGGATCAATTCAAATGCAAGATGTGTCAAGTGGGTCAAGTTAAGAGAGCAATATCGAAGGAGAAGAGGGTAAAACAACAAGGTAAATTGCGTCAATTCATCAAAATCCTTACTAAAGTGCACTGAGCACAAAGTGATGATCTATAACACAGCATCTTATTGCCCCATTCCTTCTACCTATAATATAGACCTTTCAGACAATTTTCTCCCAAACTTTGAAGCAAGGACTGATTTCAGTGAGAGCTCTCAGCTATGATGTTGTTGTTGTTTCCCACACCTCTCATTGAATTTCCCAGAGCAGCCGAGTGCCCAAAGCAAAACACAGTCAGAGTTTGTGAGAGCAGAGTTTGTAAAGGTTAGATGTTGATTCATGGAACTGCTCGATATGATGCCTGCTCATGCAAAAGTATGTGATATCGACTGCTTGTTCCTCCCACACTGTCTGACTGGTGAGCCTCCCAGATGTGTGATGTGTGTTTGAGAGAAAGGATGATACTGCCGGGTACTGATGGTGTTTTATCACTGCAGGAAGCTGGAGTGAACTAAATGAACCTGACTCAGACTTTAATCTGTGTCTAACTACAGGGGCTGTATCCTTTAAGGGATATTTTCGGACAGATAAAGTCACTGCAGGGTGGTAAAGATTGCCCCATTTAGTGGACACCTTTTAATGTGCTCAACTTATGCATCCTTTATATCCTCACCTACAAATGATGCTTCCTTTGTGGCCCATCATATCCCAAGATTCCCTGGCCCCAGGCTGGCAGACTCTCAAGAGGCAGACTGATTCAAATTTGTAATAAATGATAGAAAAACAAAAAGGGAAGTGACACAGTATGGGTACCTTGTTGGGGGCTCACCCTGAAATTAGACACAGCTCACCATCAAGAAGCCGCAACACATTCAATCGCCTCATTGTTTATGGTAAAAATATGAGAACCATGTTGAATTTGTGGCTTAGACCACATCAGAAATCTGTGATCAGGAATCACATCATTTTGGTCTTGTTGGCATTAAGTTTAAGTTTTAATTCACTTAAGTTTCTCTGGACAACATCCAATGCTACATGCTGTTTTTAAGTTGCACTTTCTAAGGTAGACGTTGAAGTTCTCTTGCAGACTGAATAAGATTGTCCTCAAGGATTTTCCTATATTTCTGCTTTTACAAGCCTCCCCTGGCAGCCGCTGAGAAGCATCCGCACAGCATGATGTTGCCACCACTCTGCTTCACAGTGAGGATGGTGTGTTTGTGGTAATGTGCAGTGTTTGGTGTCTGAACTTTGTCCCAATTTACCAAAGAGTCTCCTACATGCCTTTTGGCGAACTCTAGTCAATATTTAATTTGAGTTTTTGTCGACAGTGGCTTTATTCCTGCCACTCTCCCATAAAGTTTTGACTGTTTAAGAACCTGAGCAACAGTTGTTGTATGCAGTCTCTCCTAATTCAGCTGCTAAAGCCTGTGAGTCCTTTAGAATAATCATTGGTGTCATGGTGGCCTCTCTCACTAGTCTCCTTTCTTCCACAGCTACTCAGTTTATGAGGATGGCCTGATCTCAGCAAGTTCATACGTGCCATATTCCTTCTGTTTCTTGATCATGGATTTGACTGCTGAATTATACTTTTCAATAACGTTTTCTCTGAGTTGCTTAAAGTCTTCTTTTGTCTTTGTGGTGTAATGGTAGCCAGGGATACTGATTAGCCCAAGACTGGACTTTGCAGACACAGGGGTCTTTAAACTACAGTCACTTCAAAAACATTCACTGTGCTCAATTGATCCCCATTTCATTTAATAGTTAAAAACACTGGAACATGTTCATCAGGGGACACTAGTGTAACAAAATCACAAAGACGAACCTGTGAATGCTTGGTATTTTGTCTGTTATATTTTAGTATATATCATTTCCAGAGGTGTCAAGTAACGAAGTACAAATACTTCGTTACCTTACTTAAGTAGAAATTTTGGGTACCTATACTTTACTGGAGTAATTATTTTTCAGCCGGCTTTTTACTTCTACTCCTTACATTTTCATGCAATTATCTGTACTTTCTACTCCTTACATTTTAAAAATAGCCTCGTCAATCCTATTTCATTTCAGCTTGTTTTCATTCCCACTTGTCATTGTTCAAAAAAACACAAATTAAAAAAAAAAAACAAAAACCTATCCTGATAAATCGCGTCATCCGCATAGAGTGAATTTGATTGTGGTTGGATGAGAAGTATAAAGATAATACCATTCTGAAACCCTATTGGTTTGTACGCGATCCATGGCACCTGTGCACGACCCAAATCATGTCACACTCCAGCAAGGAAATAGCAGACGTATGTAGCCTAGTACGAAGATGTTCGTGGCAGAGACTCGAGAGAACTTGAGTGAAATGTCCCAACTAAGCACCAGCGAGGAGGTTGGTAGCCAGGAAGACCAATACTTATAGGCAACTAGTCATCATATCTTCCGCTCCATGAAACACGTTAATGCTCAGTAGTACACATATATGGTTCTTGAATGTATTTGCATTGTACTAAAATGTGTTGATTTTCAATGGGCATAATTACAGCTGAAACAGGTGCATCCCAAATTGTTCAACATTGTTTTAATACAACATTATACACTGACCGTGAGTGTGCTCAGAAACCCAGCTGCTGCTTCTGGTTTGTATTTGTCATCCCATTGTTGGATTAAAGCATCACTCTTATATTGCTCCATCATGACTCGTGTATTATGCTAGCTTTTGAAGGTAACTTGCATGACGTCCGACATGTTTGCCACAGTCCTTGTTCTTTTTGGTGACAGGTGAACAAAAAAGCAACACACTAGCACTACTGTGCTAACTGTCAGATGTGTTTTACACCTTTGTGATTAAAAATCTTTAATATCATGATACTTGTCAGCATCTTAAAAAGGTGATCAGTGGAGTTCTTTCCAAGTTAAAAGAAAAAGTAATTTTACTTAAAGTGCCCAGCTACTGAGTTCTCACACATTCATAAAACATACCTTTTATTATAACAGGATTCAATTATCACATTAAATCTTTAAATTATGATAGTTTAAGGATAGAGCTCAAGGTATCATAATGGACTGTGCTCTCACTATCCTTTTCCCTACCCTCTATTATTCACATCGTGTCCTGCCACTCACTCACAGAACTCCTGCCTCATCTCTTGGTATTGCATTTATCCATCAATCATTCCATTCATAGATTCTGTTGTTCACAAGAGAGAAACGAAACTTTGCAGTGTCCAATAATTCACCCAATCCCTGCATCTAACTGCCCAACCATTCTCTCCACCTTATCCCTGAGGATGAGTTGAAAGCAGAGAATATATATTCACTTCTATCATGGAGGATTTAGGAGACCATCTCAAGTTAATGAGGGGTTTTAAAAGTTAAGAGAAAAACAGAGCCCGCAATAATAGAAGTTATCTAAGAAGAGAAGAGTGAGCACAAGTTCACCAGTGGGATATGTGTGATTGGTACTTGTTAAACACAGAGTTTTCAAACTTTGGAATTGAAAGTTGGGCAAATGTCTCGCTTGTATTCTGACACTAAAAGTGATTCACATGGATCAAAGATTAAGATCTTTAAGTCCTAGGTTTTAAATTGGAAATAAAACACAAGATGCATGTGCCAGTGAGAAAAAAAAGATTTGCCTGATTATACCCTTACTAGCCCCTCTTAACCTAAATAACATTGTTGTCTTTAAAAAACAAGGCTTATTTAATCAGGTAGTGCAAACAGCAATCAAACCTATTGTACTACATGGCAATTCATGGCAAATGATGATGGATTTAACTGAACTCCAGAGGATGTTAAGTGCCCTGGATTTTTTTTTTTTTTTTTTTTTTTTTTTTTTTATCCATCTCCTGATTTATACTTTTCAATAAACTCTTCTCTGAGTTGCTTGGAGTGTTCTTTTGTCTTTATGGTGTAATGGTAGCCATGAATACTGATTAACCAGTGACTGGAACTCCCAGACACCATATTAGCTCTCACAGCCTTCTGTAGAGACAAAAGAAAGAGGATAGGGAAGGCAGAGCTAGGTGATAAACCAGTTTGGGCAGAGCTTAGCCCCTCTGGGGTATGCTGCTTGCTCTGCCTCCCAAACCCATAATTCTTGCCTGGATTTATTGTCTTAAAAAGCTTGTAAAAGATCTACCCTATGGTGCACAGTCAAGTTTAAAAACCATTTAACCAGGAAAACCTGGGCTTTGAGAATAGGTCTGTTGCAGTAATGCCACTTTGTTTTTTTTGTTTTTTTTAATTTATGGAACTTGAAAGACAAAAGAAAAATTTAAACAGAAATAAAAACTCAAAAATGTTTTAACATACAGTAAACAACAATGATAAAAATGTTTGGTTTTTTTGCACAAAGTTGTTCTCCCAACTTTTTGGGACAGAAAAAGGGAAAAAATGATGATTCTGTGAAAAAACACTTTTTTGTTTTGGTTCTATTTGTGCCATTTCTCAAAGCAGTTCCTGTCCGCAGTGGCACAAAGGGCCACATCACAGGCTCTCTGTCAATTAAGAGCTGTTCAGGCCATCTATGTCATGATATGACAAGAATATGTTGATTAGGATTCAAAGCTATAGCGGCAAAATAGAGGCAAAAACAGAAAGATGTTCAATATCAGAGTTATTGGTGTAGATTTCTTTTTTAAGTACCCCAGAAAGTCACCAAAGTTCCAGGCTCACACGGAAAGCTTCCATAAGGCCTACAAAGGTTTGGATAGTGTCATTAAAACGGCACAATGGAAAGCTTCAGTGGGGAAAAAGTAAGAGGCTATGATTTATGGTTCAATAGTTAAGTAACTTTTAAACTTTTAATAACCTGGAAGGGTTAACAGAATGATATATCATTCGGGTTAAAAGCCAAGGAAAAGCCAAGGAAAAAAGATGCTGTAATTTGATAAAATAAAGAGATCAGATCTAATGGGAGGGAGCAGTTGATTCCATAATCAGGGACCCGCAACTGAAAAGGGGATCCATCCCTTAGTTTCCTCTGGGTTTGAAGGACAACCAGAAGCATGGATCACTGTCTAGGTGTACTAAGAGTTTAAAAATGAAACAGCCTGTCACCACAGAATTTAAGTACTTTTAAAAATTAAATGATGAGTCAAAGACCACACTGAGACTTTGTTGTGCAGGGTTTGACACATGCTTACAATGGGCTGAGATTGCTTTGAATTTGGGTGGTGAGGGCAGAGGAGCCAAAGAGGACCATTTTGTTTTTTGTTGATTAAGTTTGAGCCGACCAGACATTGATGTTCTTTAAGAAGCTGAGAAGTGGCTGTAGAGATTGAGGGCTGTGGGATTTCAAGGGGAGATATATATAAATGTCATTAGCAAAGCAGTGAAAAGATATGTTTCCTAGCAACAGCATGTAAAGATAAAATAAAAATGTAACTAAGGTTGACTAAGGCCCTGTAAATGTCAATAGTTCAATCCCTATCAGTGTTGATTATATCAAATTTAAACAGTGTATTCATTCTCAGAGTAGTAAAATCCTTGAAAGTAACAAGATTATTCCTTTTTTGTGTTAATTAGAGAAAAGCATATACTTGCATGATTATTTATTGAGCCATGTTCAAAACACCTGCCGTCTCATTATGCTTTTCTAAAAAACAAACAGTGGACGCCTCGTCCAAAGAAAACCATAATTAACCCACTCCAACACTGATTTGCTGTGCGTGTATTCTGTTAAACTGATTTGCTTTTTATTGACATTACGTAGCTGTTGGAAGATTGTTATCACAACAGTGATTTAAAATCGAGTTAATCTTTTTGGAGTGAGGATTATTTCCTGCTGCAGATCTAAAAAAGACACTGATCTATGCCCGTAGCCGGGGGGAAATCATTGATTGGTTCTCTGTGTCCTGCAGGGAAGTGTCAACAGCCGCAAAGCATGCCTCCGTTGAACTCAGTGTCTTTAGCAGAGAGAATTTGTTAAAATTTTAAATAATCACAAGGCTGAAGCAGTGAACAATTGCTAACATGGCAGCTACTGAAAACTGCACTGAGCGGTCGCTAAATTGATGGCTTTGACTCTCTGCACAGGCATTTATTACCATCTGTAGATGCTGGCACACATTTGCTTTCTCTTTTCCCTGCCCTGACCAGAATAATTTTTCTCTCTTTGACTGTGTTTCTCTGTCCAAATGGGAGATCACTCCTTCCTTTTCCTCTCTCCCACTCTCTGTAGTGCTGTCCAATAATTTTTCTCTGTAGACAATTGTGCATCATAAAGTGCCAGCAACAGAAAAAAATGAAGCCAGATTTTCTGGGCGTTATTAACCTCAAATAAGCATCAATATGGAGGAATTAGGGAGACATACAGAAGCTAAAATTAAACACTGAAAGATGATGTCAGTAACTATGAATAGAAAGACAGGCATCCTGATTATAATGCATTCATCATGAGTATATCATTCCCTGTAGATCTTTTTCTATTACATCCCAGTATGGACACAGCAAATGACAACCTAGATAGTCTTTCAGTATAGATATGTTCCAGTCTGTCATTACTTAAAAGGAAGCGCTAAAGAGACATAACGTTTCTAAACACAGATTTTTAACTGTGATAACCTTTGAATTGTGGTTGTTTTCTTATGATCCTGGCTTTTTAATCTCATTGTCACAGCTCAACAATACAAGTTTTGCTATTGAAATTAGTCAATTTCTTAAGCTGTTGAGAAAAGAGCTAAAATAAAGTTGCTTCGATGGAAAATCCAGCGTTGATATCCACAAAAACTAAGGTAATGGCTTGAGAAAACATGGAAAATTGACTTGCTTTCATTAGTAAATCAAGAGACAAAAATGTATAAATTCATATCAACCCTGATTGTCTATTAATGATTCAAATAATAACTTTTTCAAGTTGTAATTCTCCTCTCGTTAGCAGAGGGGTGGACTCAAGCGACTTGGACTCGAGTCACAATTTTGATGACTTTGGACTCGACATTATCATCAAAGACTTGCAACTCGACTTGGACTTTGACATCAATGACTTGGGACTTGACTTGGACTTTAGTCCAATGACTTGAAAATACTTGAGATTTTCAGTGAGTGTGTTGAGTAAAATGTGCCCCCATTCAAAGTATTCAACTAACGCAGTGATACTCAACCCACAGCTCTCGAGCCGCATGTGGCTCTTTAGTGACCAGTTGCGGCTCTTTTAAGGCTTACTTTAAAAAATCCTCCCGAAATCCTCTATAAATATTAGTCCACACAAAGAAGACAGACTGTAACTTCCATTTTCAAATGAAAACTTGTATATTACTACCGTCAGATGCACGCTGGATGGAGGAATGTGCGTAAAAGAGTGCAGAGGAAGTCCGCTGGTGGCACGTGTCTTCATTAAGTTAATTCATAGAGGTGTGCTGTCTTGTGTTCCAAAATAAGCTCCTAATGCCCTCGTTTTAACGCATTTCTTCAGACACTCCCTGCCGATGCTCTCCCATACTCGTATTTGATGATGACTTTCACGATGCGTATCATCATCAGTGAGCCAGACACACACGGATCATATTTTGAAATCATGTAAAATTGAGTAAAACTTGTCCAAACGTGGGTGTTTTATTTGATCTTAAACGTACCAATGATAAATACTGTCAAAAGGGCAGAAACAGAAAAATGAAAGCAACAAACTGGCAGGACAGAACGATTTGTGAGGGGGAGCAGCAGTTGTGAGGCAGGGCCTGCTTTAGCTATTTGGAGGCCCAGGGCAAAGACCAATATGGGGACCCTCCCCCTTTAACTAAAAGCAATAATAATGAGAGGGAAAAAAATAGAAAGCATAACTTTAAGTTAACAGAGTCACAGAACTACAGTAAATGTCCAAATATTAAATATGAATACCCAAACAGACACCCATAATTCATCAGCTCTTTTTTTTGTTTATTCACTAGGAGGCAGTTATTGTGTTCACATAACTTGAGGTCTTATAACTTAACACATAACACATAACTTGAGGTTCAGAACTGGTTATAACACCTTCAACCTAATGTTGACCAGACAAACATGTTCACTTACAAATAGACACAAACCCTATATATCCACTCATACACATATACACATACATATACATATACATATAAACTCACCACACAGACACACACACTCACATTAGATGAGTTCAAATGACTGTACAGCATCTTCAGAAGTTCATTTGTTGTTGCACCGCTTAGCACTGATTATATCCTGAATGCTATGTCAGCACTCTTTTTCTGTGTGATTAAGTTCTGTCACACTGGTCCTATTTTATTTTTAAAAAAAATTAAACAATTTAAAATGCATTCATTGTATTTGTCAAATTTAATAGATTGTTTCATTGTTAAAATGGCATTTTATTTGGTAAACAGTGCTTATGACTTGTAGGACTTGAAAATTTCAAGCCTATGACTTCGGACTTGACTCAACTTGTCTTGTCTTTACTTGAGACTTGACTCGAGACTTGGGATTAAAGACTTGAGACTTAGTTGAGACTTGCAAAACAATGACTTTCTCCAACCTCTGCTCGTTAGTGCTTTCCCTGAATTGACCTCCATGCAGCACAAGTTCAATAACAGTCTTTTGACAAAAATATCTACAATCAATCTCTGCAAAAGTGAAGAGTTTCCAAATTCCTGAAGGAAGACAAAGCCATGCAAAACTGTGTCCTTGGAAAATATGATTTGACTTATTTTACCAATGCATCATATTAGCTCCAGATGAATTTTAAAGTATTTTTCTGTGCGAGGACCAGCGATTTTTTTTACTGAAGTCAAAAGGATCTCTGAACACTTAGAGAAAAGAAAAACTGATTAAAAGTATATCAATTTCAACTTTTATGCAGTATTTGCATTCAGTGATTTTAAAAACTTATCTTTACATAAAAAATAAAAACATGCATAGTATTTTGAACTGTCTTGTTACAGCAACACTACATATTTTTTTATCTTCATGGACACTGAATCACTGTCAAACTTAGCTCTAATGCACATAGAGCTAATGCACATTAGAAAAACATTGGTTTTTCCAAAGACGGTTGCATTGAAATTTTTCTGATATTTATGGTTCCCAGAGGACACATTCTGTTGACAGATTCCTTAACTTCTTGTCTGGAGCTACTATGAATTTGACATTTGAGTTTTAAGTGAAATATCTTCTTTATAGTTGAATGTGTCAGTCTGCTTGTCATGTCAGCCTCATTTCTGCCATCCCAGAGGCAATCAAACTTTATCTCTTTCACCATCCACATGTTACCTTACTTCAGTGTGGCAGTTTTTTTAAACTTTCCACTCCTACTTTATTAGCTGAACCTTCCCCCCTTTTCAGAGACAATTTAAACCTGTCCTCATCCATGTCTGTAGAGTGTTGGTGTGCTATTTGTTGCTCAGAGTTTTTGTTGCTGCTTCAAGCCAGTTCATGTATCCTGTACCTGCCTGTGTACCTGTACTGAAACCATAGAGACTAATTTCAGAATAAAAGGTTAGTGATCAGTGTTAGGCCTGTTTGTTTTGTTCTTTATGTCGCTATAGGCTGGCTTAAAGATGTTCATGTTCCTTGCTCATTTTGTATTAAGATGCATTAAGTTATGTTATTTGTCAACTTGTCAATGCAATTAAAGTTTCAAATTTAGTTCTGCCTTTTTACCTTTGTTACAAGATTTTTCCCATTAAAATATTCTGACAAGCCACCCCATAGTGTGTGACAACCATCCCTGTGGTGTCACAATGTGTCTTTGACGGTTGATTAACTCGCCAAGGAGGTTATGTGATCGGCAGGGTTTGTTAGTTTGTTAGTTTGTTTGTTAGTTTGTTAGAAACATAACTCAAAAAGTCATGGACAGATTTTGATGAAATTTTTTAGGAAATGTCACAACTGGCATAAGGAAGAACTGATTAGATTTTGGGAGTGATCCGGATCACCGTCTGGATCCAGGAATTTTTTAAAAGGCTTCTTCACTATTGGGAGATAGGGCTAATGGTGGAGGTCTGCACTCTCCGAATGCTTTTCTAGTTACCTCTTTGTTACAATAAGTTGAAAATGAGAGGGACACACATTTCAAGCCAACACCTTAAGCTTTAAGTTCATGTAGGAATGACTACAGAGGGATGTTTTGATGATGAGCAGTTCACACTGGAGTAAAAATTCTGGTAACCAACCCCGTTCGCCCCTATAAAGACTGCATTTAGAAAGTATTCAGACCCCCTTCACTGACTTCACTGGCCCTTCTCTGACTTGAACCCTATTGAACATTTCTGGAGAAACCTGAAAATGGCTGTCCATCGATGGTCCCCATCCAACCAGACTGACTTTGAGAGGATTTGCAAAGACAAATGGCAGAAAATCCCTCAATCCAGGTGGGCAATGCTTATTGCATCATATTCAAAAGACTTGAGGCTGTGATTGCTTCCAAAGGTGCTTCAACTAAGTACTGAGGAAAGAGTCTGAATACTTCTGTCAATGTGATACTTCAGTTTTTATTTGCAAAAATTCTGTTTTCACTTAATATTTGAAAACAATATCAACAAACCCTAGCTGTCCTCCATAACCAGTTAAACCCTTATTCTGTTTTTGATATAACAAATTCCCACAGACAGCCCTCAACTTTCATATGTTGTATAAACTGTTATAATGTCAGATACGTTCACTTTATGAAGCATAAAAGGAAATGGCTTCAATATTTAACCAAATAGAAACCATGTCAATTTACAAAGGTAACTTAATTTAAGCTGGGATAAATATCAATGAACTTGACAGCTTTTTTTTTTTTTTTGGCTTGTTTTTTTTTGGGGGGGGGGGTCATTGCCATTTAAAACCAGAAGTGTTAATCAGACATCGTGGAACTATCTGTACACTATAAACCATGATCTATTTTCAAGAGGATGGGGAATGGAGAGAAGTTTAGATTATATTCATCACTAACTGAATGGTTGTTGCAGTAGCAATCGCCCAGTGTCATCTTGTTTATTTATTTATGTACTAAGGCTCCAAACATTTCTATAAACCTATCTCAGCAGCTGAGGATTCATACTGGCTGTGGTGAACATCATCAAGATGTAGTTTTAAAATTATGGCAATTTTCCAGCTGGAATAGCCACTTACCTCTAACTCCCTACTGATCCCTGTCACCAGTAGGAGCTTGCTGCCACTCAGCGGCCGGAACTGCTGAGACTCAAGCCGTCGGTGATGTCACATGCATATCCTCTATATGTCTAATTGTATCTTGACTTTGTAAAGCACTTTGGTCAGCTCATGCTGTTTTGTAATGTGCTATATAAATACATTTGACTTTGACTTTACACTGTAGCCTGTAAGGACTTGTGCATTGAAATTGTCAAGTGTTGTTGCTGGCAGCTAGTTGTGAGGGAGAAGACCTCAACTCATCATGGTATTGAAAAAAAAAATGTGTCTAAGAAAATTATTATTATTATTATGTTCAGTATTTATAATCAGATTGTGTTCAGACACAAGAAAACTCAAATTATTCCATTCACAAACAGCACTGTAATGAAGAAACATCTGATAAAGCTATTGGTGCATATCTGAAGAGACTGGTCTGCAATAACAAACAAAAAAGTGCTAAAAATCATCCATCATCATTCACATTATAACCACTTGCATACTGCAGTGTAGCTCTGGTCTAAAAATGTCCTGACACGACAAGAAAAGGACCAAGATACACTTCCAAAGGCTTTTTGTGGTAACTTGCACTGTTTAGACAACGCACCCCTACAACCCCAGTGTTTGAGATTATTCTGTTGTGCACAGCCATTCACACTTATTGGGCCTCAAGCTGTTTTTACTGAGATACATCCACACAAAGAAAAAAGAAGTATCACTTGGTTAACCAATACCCAAATAAGACATGAATTCCTGTTGATGCATTCTCTCAGTGGGAAGTAAGAAGCAAGGCCTCCATAGTTTGGACTTTTCCAGGACATTCTTTGGATTTGCAGTTTGACTGGGATCAGTCAAAGGCTAAGTCAAGTTGTTCTATTTGCCTTTTGCAAAGTTCTATTTGCAAAAGGCAAATAGAAATTAAAATGTATTGTTACATGTATGGTCTGACTTGATGTGATATCCCACTCTCTGAAAATATGTTTTCTTCTCTGGTAGGGATAAGTTTTAATCCCTGCTTCTGCTCAAATTGACTACAGCTGACTGTATAAAAGTTGAGCTGGAACGTCAGTTCTTATAGTGCGACAGAAACATTTTCGACACCAGACCAATAATCAGGATTTATGTGCTCACTCTGTATGGTCTGATGGTCAGCCACAACCTGAGTGCTCACTCAGTATGAAGTCCAAACTGACTTTGAAAAACGTCAATAGTCAAAAGTTTCCTCTGAAAAGTCACATCCACTTTAGTTTCAGTTCTCTTTTGCAAAACTCAAATACAATGGATTAAAGGCCAGCTGCAGAAAAGCGAAATGATCGTTATTTTTACTGTAATGTTTTTGTCCCCTTTAAGGTAATGTATATCTCAAGTTAGCAGCTCAATGTTGCTGTCACTGATGTGCCTCTTGTTCCATTTCTACTGACTGGCTGGTTGCATGTTCAAGTCTACAAAAGGTTAGTCATCAGCTCTAGCTGATTGCTTAATTTGTGAATTAAACACCATTTTAATCCACATTTTAAAAGGTAAAATACACACATAACTGTCAATCTGGAGATGAATATCTTGTGCATCTAAAACCTTCCAGGTGTTAAGTCAACAACAAAGTTAACAGCGTTATTTCCTCTTATATGAATCTGGAGTAAACGAATGCCTGCAGTGTTGCCCCTATACAATGTACTCCACACGGTGTGTTTGAAAAGCTCATGAAAGTGTATTAAGACTGCTCACCTTTGGAAACAATATTAATGGTATTGTTTTGAGTACTATGGTCACTGCTTTATATTCAAGGAAATATTCTACTTCAGCGTTTTAGATCACAGATCTTTGACAATGACTAATCTCTTCCCTGGAGTGCCCTTTGCAGCTTCTCTCAGCCTTTATTGGCTGAGTTTAGCAGAGCAATGCAGGCTGAGCTTTAGAACAAGTGGAAAAGTTATTATTCGTCTTCCAAGACTGGAGATGAAAATCTGTTTCACAAGTTAGTCTTCAAATTGAAGGCCACAGAGTTTAGACCTCCTACTTTCCCTTGGGCCCATCTCTCAACTGAATAGGCACAGAGGAGCTTTGAATGTGGCTGAAGAAGTTGCACAAAAAAAGTTTTTTGAAGAAAGAAACTTCTCTCAATCAGTGTTTTAAAACCACTTTCTTCAAACCAGGCTGCAGGATAGACTTTATCTGACCATGCATTGAGAGGCATGATCAGATTCAATATATGAGTTGTCAGTCTGTTGCTGTAAAGACATGAAGGTTAAAATGAGGCTATGATGCCACTTAGTGCTTGGCCATAGAAATCCATCCATCCATACATCCATCCAATGGTCCAGGACTCTTTCCCATATCCTCATACTTTTACTGTGGTAAAACCAAACACTCCACACATGGGCAGGTACAATTCTAACAACCTCATTATTTTGGGTGATCAGGTTTATGCAGCATTTTTTTTAATGATAATGGAGCTGTTTTTCCATGTTTGCTCTTTGTTCCACTCGCTCCTTCACACATGTCCCTGGAGTGTTCACTGCAGACTGTTTACTGAAGACAAAATGCAAAAAAAAAGGAAAACAATCAATCTGGACCATGTAGTATTTACACTTCTCTGCTCCAACTTGTTTCCAGTTTAAATGCATTTTTTGGTAGTACAACCTGGAAGAAGCTGTACCCAGACATCCCTATTTTCTTCTTCTTACCCTGCTGTGCATTTTTAGGGGAAAACACATCAGACTGCCCTTTGGAACCATTTGTATAAGTAGCTGACCCCAATTCATATAATTTTGGAAATAATGGTTTAAACCATTTTGCAGGCAGTAATCCAATGCTGCCATGTGGGGCTGCTATTGTGCCTAGCTGCCAAGTATGGCTTTGAATTTGATTTAGATTTTTTATTTTTTTTTTAAGAAAATTATCGAGGGATTTTGTTATAGCATCTTCAAAACTCCACATCACATCATCAATCTGAACACTGAATAATCTTGTCTTTTTCCCACTGTGAAGGGAGTCTAAGTATGAGTTTGTACGTGTGTCTGTGCGTGTATTTTATAGTATGTGTGCCTGTGTATGCCTCAGGCCTCTGCAATTGGCATTCCAGCCCACATGTAGTCATTCTGTCTCGCTGATTGACCCTGTTGTCTAAATGAGGAGCGGTTAATTACCTCCTCACAGCAGCTCTGTTCACCATGCAGCCTACCCACCAAGACCACAGAACAGAACACAACACGACACCTCTGGTTAACAAATTAGACAGGAAGGCAAAGCAAGACAGAGAGGCTTAGACATTCAAACAATTGAACAGAGTTGGAGGACACATAAGAGGAAGAAAAGAAGGGAAAACGAGAGATTAAAGAGCTGGATGCTGAACTGCGAGGAAATAGGGGAGTAGGGAGAGAAACCAGAGGGGAAGAAAGAGAGTAATGGGAAGGCAAAGATGTAAAGGAAGAAAGACGGATGCCACAGGAAGCTGGTGAATAAATGAGAGGCCAAACAAAATAACGACAAGTTAAAAGAGATGACAAAGAAAGGTTAAATCAAATGAGATGGGGACGCTCATATGAGGAAAGGAAAAGAGAGAGGAGGAGAAACTAAAGCGGCACCAAAACCACAGGAAGCTGCTTTAACAAATGGTGCTGTGCGGCAGCCTACCAGCACTGTGCTGTGATACAGCCCATTTTTCATTAACGCTGTGATTTATCAATGCAGCTCTGAGAGCAGCGTGGCAGGGGCTTTTGATTAAGGCCATTAGATATTAGACATTAGCCGTGAGATAACTCACATTGCTGGGGTGCGTTTGATTTTCTATGCCAGGGGTTGCCCAGGGGCAGCCACTGTGTCTTGCTGACTACTCTCTTTGAAGTAGGGCTTGACAATGATGGGGCCTTCCCTGTGGCTCAGCAGGTGGAGATGTGTGCTATAGGTTAAGCACACTGAGCTGAGTTTGACCTTTGTCTTGCCTTCCATACTTTTTGTTTCACTTTATGCTATGTTTTAGGAATGCCCATCACCTGCTGTCTGCATTTATGTGCAAATAAGGTAGCTGGGCTCTGCAGTGATTCATTAAAAAGTCTGTTGTTAATGTATGGATAGACATTAACCAAGCTGAAAATGATAGATGTAATTATGTAGACCTTTGGCATCGTTAAGCTTTATGTTGGGGTTTTCTGGCAAACAACTCTGACAACCTTCGCACCGCCCTACCCTCTTCATCTTCCTCCATTATAAGACAGGAGGCCTCAGTAGGCTCCCTTCATTGCACTCTGCCCTTGACGTAATGTGATGCTTCATCTTTTGAACCTCCTGTGTTGCAGTGGTATGCCTGGTGGTTTCAGGCCTTCTAGGTTTCCTTTTGCATGGAGGACTCCATCTTTAGGGAGTCTCCACCCTCAATGACCCTGCTATCCCTGCTAGAAAAAGTAGTCATATGCATGGATGTTTGGCCTCATAATCATAACTGAATCGGACTGTGACACAAGTCAATATGTGCCTCATTAACAAGTTTTCTTCCTGTGGGGTTATGTTAAAACACATCACTGATGTTTTTGGAGATTTGGTACTGAGAACAAAATGTGTGGCAAAGCTGATGAGCCTGTCAGCTTTAGTTTGCATGGTGGGATAGTTGGCTGAGAGGAGAGCAGGATCATCTTATTTTAAGAAAGGCATAAAAACTCTTCCAAGTGACAGAATGGACTGCCTGACCTGTAATAAATGCCCAGCAGACAAAGTGGGCAGCTGGCTGCTGAATTAAGTGGAGCAATTACCATCTAAAGATGTTTCTGGAGGTAGAAGGTCTAAAACCAGAGAGATCTTTTTATAAATTACTTTTGCTTTAAAATGAAAATTAATAAATGCTTTTAGCTCATTTGGATTTTTTTCAGATTGAAAGACATGATGCTCCAAGTATTATTGTTGATTCATGAGTGCAGAATAAGTCTTTTCCAGAGTTTCAAGAAACATGGTTCAAGTGCAAAACACTTCAAATAATGATTTAATTTGTAAGGGGACGTTGTCTTCTATTCATGTCATTCCTATCATGCCATTTATGAACTCATATGAGTCTAAAAATGCATTCATTGCATCTTGCTGTCCAAATTCAGCTCATGATTACATGTTACTCAGTGGATATCAGGGCTTTTATTTTAGATAAATCATTTAGTTTATATGTACGGTCCAAAGAAAAGGGTGCAATAACCTTCTGAGACCTGAGCTTTTGTTTGGAATGTATTTTTTAGTTGATGTCAGAAAATTTCCTGAGGGTCCTGTTTCTGCAAAATACACAACACTCTTGGAAATTTTCCCTTTTGAAATCCTCAGAAATTCCTTAAAGTTTTAAAGAAAATACCCCAATTTTCTGTGATACATATTTCTACAGTATCCAATAACAATTACCCCAAAATATTCCCCAAAAGGCATTCCACTAGAAAAAAGATTTATTTTTTTTTATTCAAGTACCCCCCCCCCCAAATAAATGTAATAAAATGTTTTTTAAAAATCCCCCAAAACATTCAAACAAATATCCAAAAAAAAAAAAGTTAACATTTCCCACAGCCCCAATTTCCAATAAAATTCCCCCCAAATTTACCTGAAATTACTGTAAAATTCTCACATCACACACAATAGCACATTACCCATAAATAAATGAAATTTCCAAAAATAAGGGTACAAATACTTTACTTCAGTGGACAATCTGGACAATTATCTCAGCTAATGGGGATCTTAATAAACTAAACTAGATTCAAACAGCAGAAATGATTAAGATGTTGTAGGAAAGCCAAAACAAATAATGTCCTCATAAGATCATGCAGGGTCTTAGGAGGTTAATCTACACTTTGTCTCTAGCTTTCTGCTACAGCAGTTTGTGAATTACACAGAGCAGCCTGTCTGGCATCAACAACAATGGCATGTTTAAAGTCACTTAAATCCCCTTTTATCCCACATTATGATTCTGTGTTTGAGATTTAGCAGATTGTCTGGACTATATTTACAGCTGCTGCCATGTGAATGGCTGATTGTGTGTTCCTTTGTATTTCCCAGTAGTTTTGACCAGTTTTTGTATTTAGACCTCGCCTTTAGCCTTACGATTTGGATACCTCTGCTTGATTTTGGATTGACTTCTGTGCACTGACCTTCTGCTCATTAAAAGGACTTTGATTCCCTTTCTGAGAGACTCTGTGATGCTTTTGGCTCCTATTTTCTGGTTCTGTTGTGACAGATTGGATATTCGAGTTAATGAGATGTTTAAAGGGTATAGCTAATAAATGTTTTTATATAACGATCTATTTTTGTCATTGATGTCACAATTCAAACTGAGTCTAGACTATATTAAAGCTACACTTTTATATCTGTGAGGAAATGAACAGTAATAATAAGAGGATGGCATGCCAGCAGTAGTAATCTAACAGGCTTTCATACACACTTTTAATCCTGCCTGCAGCCTGCATGAACACTCAGCCTGCATCAGCCTCAGTCATAATACTGAGCAGCTTTTATTTAGCTCACTGATCAGATCATAACATAAATCTTGATTCTTTTATCGACATGATCTGTGGGTTTGATAACCTCTATAATCCCAAAAGAGGGAGGAAGAGCTGCTGCCATCACAATAACCCTGTGGTAGACAGTATAATGTTAGCCACCCTCCAACAAGCAGACCCTGAATGGTGATGAGTTGGCTCAAAAACGTTGATAATCAGAGAAGACACAATAAGTGAACATCTCCAATCCACTTGTGTGATTTTTTCCTCTAAATTCCAAATAGTCTTGATTTCTCCCTCACAACCAGCCGGTAAAATATTGTGTCTTTGTCTTACAAACAGCCTCCTCTCCCTCTCTCGCCCACTTGCCTTGCCTCTAATTCAATTATTCTTTTGTCTTATCTGGCTCTTCATTGCACTCTCCAGCTAATCTGATTATGAAGGAGAGCTGGCAATTAAAACACAGATATGAGAGAGATGTATCCTTCATGCCTGCTGCTTTAATGAGATCCATCTTCATGCCTCTCATGCAGTAAAGTTCAATTAGGTGACACACTCGAGTGGGGGGTTGGTCTCCTTGTGGAGCGTACAGCATGTCAGGCTCTCCAGGGTTAGACTGGCTGTTTGGATTCTGCACATCTGCTGCTCTCTCTGCAGAAATATTGGCTAAAATATGTTGGAGATGTTATTGCAGGAAGAGCTGGAAAAACCTCCAAAACAAGATTTATGTAACCCCGTCATTAGATGCTTAACGTAATAAGGCCAGCTTGCATGAAAAGGAGGTTTTTTTCCCCAAATAACTGCATAATGGCTCAGCGTCTCCTATGCTGGTGCATATTTATAGTGATTGGCCTACACCATAATAAGTAAAGCATTAAAGCTGTGCTTTTGACTTATTTACAAAGCATCACATCGTTTGGTTGCTCAGAGAGACAAAAACTCAAACATGTTTACACAGCACAGCAAATAAACTGATTTCTAAGACCAATGTGACACATCTGTGTTATCTTGTTTAAAATAAGAATGGAGAAGTGCTCTGAAGAGAGCGTTCTTTAACAAGGAGTAATCATGGAGTAGATGCATAATCACATCCAGACATGCCAAAAATGTTGTGAGCATGTTTCAACAAAGGACAGGTGTTTTCCAGTTCTGTCAATCTCTCTCTCAGTTATAAAGAAAGCCCAGTCATGAGCTGAGTATTGAGTATTGAGAGCAAAGGCCATCTTAACTTCAACATGGATTGTGGCAGAGTGAGTGTGTTATACAGAGGAGGTGACGGAAAGGGAGACGATGGATGGGGAGGGAGGCAAATTGAAGTGAAAGGTGCAACAATTGCAGAATTTATAGAAATATGTACATATGATTTCTTTCATGGCACAAGCTTTAGACCAGTACACCCAAGGAGTCTTCTGAGAGGTATCAAGGACAATTGGTGCAACAGTGTGGTGTGCAAATAAAGAAAGACAAACAGACATGCCGCCAATATAGTATAAGATTTCCTGTCAGTTCAGGCCCTTAGACTCAGCCAAATGCTCCATCTAACGTGTAAAGC
Organism: Cheilinus undulatus; assembly: GCF_018320785.1. Taxonomy (NCBI): domain Eukaryota; kingdom Metazoa; phylum Chordata; class Actinopteri; order Labriformes; family Labridae; genus Cheilinus; species Cheilinus undulatus. The sequence goes on along the minus strand of NC_054874.1, from coordinate 24,567,770 downwards.
AGTTTTCCACCACTGGTGGCCACTGTCGCTCTAATGGCTACCGCCATGCTTAATGTTGTTTAATCTGAATAGCTGATGGTGCCAATAGCACATTGTAGGATCAGTGTGATTTGAACCCCTTTGATCGCGAAAACTGGGATGAAGTCCTATGTAGGCTGTGACAGTTTATACTCACATATAACCAAATCATTTAGTGATGATATTCAGCACAGGAATGTGGACATTAACCTGCAGTGCTGGCACTGCTAGAGTCATCGCATTCAGCTAACCAATTTCATGCTGTTTACCCACTGCCACATGATAGCCCTTTGGACTATCCTAATCAAAAACACATCAGTAAATAGTCCAAAGGGCTATCGGTTTAAACATCTTTGCTTTTGCTTAGTCCAATAACAGGCAGTTTAAAAAACTCTGATTATCTCACTGTATTGGTGTTTTATGATGTGTGTACTGTTTTTACTCATCCTTTAATTCATGCACACAAAGGGATAATTGTGGTACCTTGGTGCACTACAGGGGTCTATTTGCAGCCTGTGGAGTTCCCTGTTGTAGCCTGGTGGCTTTTCACAGCTGATATTTACTCATCTGGCATTTCTGAGGTAATGTGTGTTGGTGTGTGTGGGTGTGTTTGTGCATGTTTGTGATATTTGCTTATTTGGCAGGCTGTGCTGTTCATATTTATGCATGAGTGCCACCACGTGTATGTGTTCACTCCTGCAAGACATTTACTTAACTGGTTGTGCGGGTCATTTGTGAGTAAAGTCGTTGACATTCGCCTCTCCCTATTCAAAATCTTGATTTATTGGAAACTATAGACTGATGATAATTTCACTTTCATGTAGCTATGAGACGGTGGAAGCACCAGGTATGATCTGACAATGTGCCAATAAGACGATTAAACCGACTTTGTGTGAAAGCAAATACAGTTGTTGTCTATGTAGGCATAAATGAACTGTTCAAGAAGTCTACAGTATACCACATCCTGGCTCTTTGGGTCCTCACTCATTGTTTTCAAGAGTGTGACAGAGGGGCGCTTGCAGCTTATGTTGACTTTCAGAAGGCTTTGGACTCTGAACAGGGATGCCCTCTGGAGGATTCTGGAGCTCTGCAGGTTCCCACATTTGCTTGTCCAGTTGATGTCTGCCCTACAATCTGCTTCAGAAAGGGCTGTAAAGTGTGGTGGCTCCATGTCTGACTTCTTCCTGGTTGATTCTTGGGTGAGGCAGGGGTGTGTCTATGCTCTTCAGTACCTACAGGGGCAGTCATTTGGTGATATCCAGATCACTGATCTGGACTCTGCTGATGAGGCTGTGATCCTTGTGGAGACTATAGATGTCCTTGTGGGGGTTCTTGACTTGCTGAGTGAGGAGGCTGAATGCAAATGGTGTAAATGGTAAGAGCCTGGAAGTTATGGAGCAGTTGACCTGCAGCTGCATCTTGGCAGAATAATCCATCGATCTTTACTAACTGTGATCAACCACAGACTTGGACTCAAGCATGGGGCAATGGGTTCACCACATGGCAATGTGGCGCTCAATCAGTCTTTTAGTCATTGGTCCTCCTGGTCATCCTATACTCTTATGAGGCCTGGATGCTGACTGATGGCTAGAGGCACCGGCTAGATGCATTTTTGAGTATCATCGGTGAGATAGTGTGTATAATGCTGACATGCTAAAAAGGGTAGTAATGGGTAGGGTCAGCTGCTGGATACAGGAGTGGTAGATGTACTTCTACAGGCACCTGGCACGCTTTCCCTTGCCTGATCCAGCCCCAGACGTCGGGGCCGCTGTGTGTGTTGTGGAGGGGTCAGCAGGGAAGACAGCAGGAGAGGCACAGGCCTGGATGATGGCCATCAGGAGGCCAGAGGTGTACAGTGCTAAGGTTGGTGTGGCAAAGTGCCAGATGCTCCCATACCTGACCTGATCTGTTTTGGGGGGTCTCACAGAGGGAAGAAATGTTTGAACTGTATTTCTGTGTGATCATTTCCATTATATACCACAAAGTCCAAAATGTACACTTTCTGTGCAGCTGTGTAACTCTTCTGATCTGAATATTGCTAATGATGGGCAGGTATCCCCAAAATCACCACCTTTCAGGGAATTAAAAAAACAGACCCTCACAAGGGAAAACAATTTGGTGATTAGCATTCGAGTTAGCAATAATAAATTATTGTAATTCGATTAAAATTGATTAAAAAAAAGATGTTCAGTATCAGGTTTACTGATGTGGATTTAATCATGAAAGTCCCCAAAAGTCACATGATTCCAGCATCGCTTAAAATGCTGCCCAAGGGATTCAAAGGCATCAGTAGCATGAATGGGAAAGCACAACAGCTAGCTTCAAGCGGAAAAACAAGAAAGAAGCAACAATTTATGGTTCAAAAGTTATTTAACTTTTGATAAACTGTGTCACTTCACTTTGTGTCTGAAAGGCATTTTAAGGATAACATTCAGAGAAAAACCATCATGCAGCCATCATTCTTTCCTGCTGCAGTGGGTCCTTTGGTTCTTCACTGCTCTAAAAATGGTAGCCCATGCATGCAGTGCTTTCAAGCAGCAAGGAAGAATTCATTTTTGGTTTAGCGCTAACATTTAGCATGGCTAAACTAAGCAAACTCTAAAGCTAAACCAAATGGTATCAGATTGGTGAATAAATTTGTGTTGCTGATACCAATACCTGCATTTAAGCAGTATTGGACATATTTCAGATACTGATATTGGAATCGGAGCAGCCTTAGTTAGCATCTATTGACACATTTTATTGCTTTTATTGTTTAAACCCAGTGAAAGATGTAAAGGGTGGCCATTAGCACTGATTTATGATTAAAAAAAAGTTAAAAATGGAGATACAAGGTTTTGGCTTGACGCCAGTGATATGACAAAAATGCCCCTTGGACTAGGCCCACAAAAAATACTGACTATATGAGTGAAATAAACCTGCACATACAGTTTATATGTGTGTTGCCTATTTTGGCTGATAGCTTAACATTGCTTAATGCCGCTGATTTAAGAAAAGACAAAATGGTACCACATGAAGAGCCACTGGGGAGTCACGAGTGCTGGCCTTTGAGCCAAACAATCCAGAATCACTTAATAGAGCTGATTCCCATCAGTACAGAATACCATTCTGTTCTTCCTCTCCTGGTATGACATAAATAGAGCATTATAGTAGCCATCAGCAGAACATGCAGGTCTGTCTGGCAAGATAAGATTTTAATTGAAATGGTCAAAATCCATAAAACCTGCCCCATAGTGTTTTACACATACACTCAAAACACACAGCTTTCTCAGGTGCTTTACTGGCCTGTTTGTGGTTATTCCTAGATTTAATGTCCACACATTAGCACAAATACAAAAAACAAAAAGAAGCTAAAATAACACTAATATAATTTATGGACTTGCAAGAAATATTACAAGATTTAAAAAAAAGCATTAGAAACAAGTTAATTGCAGAATCCCAAAATCCCAGAGCTGATAAAAAATGGATTTAGAGACACTAAAAAACACAAAATGGATTAAGAGACACTAAAAAACACATTTGAGCCACTTTGGATGTTCAGAGAGAGTAGAGCCCAAATGTCTGAGGCATCCAAACCATCAGGCACAGACATTTGGTGGGAAGAATTTCATGACACTATTTTATTCAGCCAACCACACAAACAGAGGAACTCTTTGACTGTAAAACAACCTTAAAAAAAACACCGTCCTCCTGCAGGATAAGGAAAACATTTGTCAAGAAGTGTTAAAAAAAGACTGCAGAAATTCATTCGCTGTGTGAATGTTTTAAACAGTAAAAGACTGATGCAGGCTGGATGAGAAAGGAAGAGAGAAGAGAATGAGAGATAGAGCATTAAAAAGATGGAGAGGGAGCTAAAGATCATTGCTCCTTAAGTGTATTCTCACCCAAAGTAAGAAGCCATCTGCTATGCTAATGCAACCTTCTCATTTACAAGAATAAGCGGTAGACACACGCAGATGTTTAATTCATACTAAACTAATGACTGCAAATGAGGCTAAACTCCAAACGAAAACATTAACCTGTTTAGAATATCAAGGTAATGATGAAACAGATGCTCAGGACCAGTCATGATGACTCTGCTGCAGTTTATTTTTAACTAACCTCTTTCTTTAATGCTTGTGTGATTCTTTGCATTGCATGTTGGCTCGCTCTCTCTCTCACACAGTCAGACTGGCAACAGGATTAAAAGGTTGAAGGAGGTACCCATAAACATGAATGCATATAAGCTGATCACTTTAAACTGTTTGGCTCACCTGCCAGCAAATTCAATACTTGACCTTTCACCTGCCTCATGATACTTTATCATGCTTTACTCAATAGGCTGTGAGGTTTTCAGCTGAATGAAAGTGTTTGTTTTTGTTTCCCCAAGCAAAAACTGTTGATGCTGTAACACCCTTATTTTAGTGGGTACTGTTTTAGGGTAATACTACCAACATCTGAAAGCATTATTTCTGTGATGTAGGGTGACCAGAAGTCCCAGTACCCGATTTAAGATACCTGTCCCTGGCTTGTGCCGTCCAGGGAAATGTCCCCAGTTATTTTGAAAAAAGAGCTTCTTCTTGCTACACTAGAAACTGGTTGAAACTTCCCTCTGACACATTTCAAACCGATCCGCTGTCAAAAAAGAAAAAAAAAAAAAAAATCAAAATCTTCATTGCTTTGTCTGCAGCCTGGAGGCTTTTTGATGAGCTTTTAAGTGTGAATACTAAACTCAAGCATTTCCTGTAAGGAGTCTAATACTCTTTCAAAATAAAAGTCATCTTATGTTTTGAAAGAGCAGGAAATTTTTAATCTACAGTGGCAATAACTTGACACAGCATCACAGCAACTCTAATGGAAAAGACTGTAATCAAAATAAAATAGATTAAAATAAAAATTCCTGGATCCTACATTTTTTGGGAAAATATGTGTTTTTTTTATTTGGTTAGTTTGAATAGTATGGTGTGTTTGTCCTTTTTTGATCTGGATATTTAACTGCTAAAAACCCCAGGTTAGACTCTTTTTTTGTTCTCTTTAAACTTGACTTAAACAGCACTTATTTGATTCTATATTTTCCCTCCCTTTAGTTATTATTTGAAAAATCTTTCTTTGTTAATAAATAACTTTAATATGCCAGTTACGTCTAGTTATATGTTACCTCCTTTTGCCCATTAAGTGCTGGTCATAACATAGATGGGGCTTGTCCAGGATTAAAACGCATTAAGGGAGACCTGGAAACCGAAAGTTATTTTTTAATTAAGAGTTATTGTTACTTAATATTATTTTTTTCTTGAGTTTGACACAGGTCATCTGCAGACTGTTCAGTCTTTGTAGAAAATGTCCTGTAACTTTTCTCTGAGAATGAAACTCGAGACTCAAATTAGAACTTCACAGTCAAAGTGAAATGTCTATGCTCGTTATTCATTCAGGAGAACAAGAAAAAAGGAACATCAATTTGCAGAAAGTTCAATGATTTCACTTTGTGCAGAGCACCAGAACAGACAGCCAATTAGAGGCCTGTTTGATTCCAAGCCACTATTTGGGTTTGATTTGATTGGCTCCAGATCAGAAATGTGCCTCTGCCCATCAGACACTCAGCCAGCAAGCTGTCTGTAAATGCTGTTAGCAGCTGGCATAGGAGACAGAAGGACTGCTGCAGTCTGTCATCTGATGGTGGCTCTAACATACAATAGAATCAGCAGCATCAAAAGCTTGAAGATGAAGGGCCCAAATTCAACAGTGTAAAGCACACTGTCTATAGACAGGGCCCAATCCTCAGGGCACAGAGCACAAAGAGGATGGACTATTTGCCCTGTTTATGAATAGGTGTGCATTGAGATTGACATGAATCAAATCAGGGCAACAGCCCTCAAAACCTTTAAGGTTAAGCTGCTCCTGTCAGCTGGAATGTTGGTATTTATAGGGCTGATTCTTTACACAGAATGAACTCTGGCATCTTTAGATTTCTCTACTTCCGTAACTCTGACCACACAGAAAACACCAGAGAGGGGAAAAGTACACGACTATTGTACTCAAGTAAAAGTTAAGTTATTCTGGTTAAAATTGACTTAAGTACAAGTAAAATTACTTCTACTCTAAAAATCTACTCAGGTAAAAATATTGAATTTAAAGTTTACTTTAAGTACTGAGGGGCTATTGAAGATTTGTGCAGTAAAATATGACATTTCCTTATTGGCCATAACAACAAGAGAATAGATCTCAAACAAGGTTGTTCAAGTCACAACTCTGTGATAATGTAAGATACACAGCAAAATTAACAATACTAATTAAAATCATACAGAGATAAATGTAACACTTCAAAAGTGCTCATTTATCTCACTTGGTCTACACAATATATAGTTCAACCACACTTTTGAAAGTGTTAAATATTTTACAATATGACAGAGCTACAGCAACACTTCAACATCTGTTGCAAAGTTGGTCTCCTTTGGCAAAAGCAGAGAGTCTACCTGATAGCAAGGCAATGCACTGATGAAGAATATGCTCTACACTCAAAAAAAGGATTTTTGACTGTCATAGGTATTAGTTGAACAAATTAAATTGATTTTACTCAATTCAGCATATTTCTAAACTTTAGTTATTCTAAATTGATAAAACCAATGTGATTCTTTCTAAGTTTGAGTGAATTCAAATGAATTACATAAAACCAATGCAATTTGTTTACATAACGGTTCAGTCAGTAGGTGGCAGTATGCATCTGTAAAGTTGTGTTGTGGTCTGCAGGTAAGACCAAAGAATAAGAATCGTTGTTTCTTTGGAGGAATGTTGACTCCTTGTTTGGAATTTTTGTCTCTCCCAGCCAGCATTTACTTGATACTTGAACTTTTTAGTAATCATTACTAAACGTTGACATTACTAAATCAGATCAGTGGTTTGTACTATTCAACTGAAAGATGCAATGCAATGATCATGTTAAGCTGTAATAACTAAATATGTTTAGTTCTTTCAGGGGAGGGGCTATTTCAAATTTTTCAAAAAACCATGGGTGAGACTGTCAGTGCATCTGTTAGCACTGACAGGCAACGCTTCCATCATGACTTCTACATGTGGCGAAGCCAATGCCTTGCCACACCGTGTCTTCACCCCACCAGGGAGGGAGTAATCAGCAGATCTGGATCTAGTAGTGTTTTTAAGGACTCTTCACTATTGGGAGGTAAGGCTACTAGTGGCTTTTTTTTCCTGAGTGCTTTTTCACTTTCATGTTGTGAAGTGCAGTGATGAGGAATGGCTCCTAGACAAGTTGAATGACTTTGACAAGCTCCAGCATCAGCAGCTATTATTCAGTCTCAACCAGAGGTACACTCACATACAGACAGGGTGGTCTGCAACATTGACCCCCTCACTCATGGTACCACACTTGAAAAAACACTTCTCACTAAAAACATCAACTAATATACTAAACATGCATAATTTTTTGGAATGTTCAAATTCATTGCAAAGTTGTTATTATGCATCTTTAGTCTATTAGTTGATGTTTTTAGTGAGAAGTGTTTTTTTAAGTGTGACACCATGAGTGAGGGGGTCAATGTTGCAGACCACCCTGTCTGTATGTGAGTATGTCTGTGATTGAGAATAGATAATAACTGTCCATGCTTCCTGTGTGAGAGCTTGTTAAAATCATTGAATTTGTATGAGAGCCTTTCCTCATCACTGCTTGCCTCAATATGAAACCAGAAAAGCACTCAGAAAACACAGACTTCCACCATTAGTGTTATCTCCTAATAGTGAAGAGTCCTTTAAAAACATTACTAGATCCAGACAGTGCTCCAGATCAGCCGAGTACTCCCTCTCTGGTGGGGGTGGAGACACATATGGAAGTCATGTTTAAACATTGCCTGCCGGTGCCAACAGATGCACTGACAGTCTCACCCATGGTTTTGGGTACATCAGCATATTTGAATCACATAGAATTTATTTAAAGAAATTACATAAACCGAATTTAAGTAAATTAGGTAAATTCTATGAGCTACACTAGTTTTATTCAATTTCATTACATAAGAGGTATTTACACTGTTTATGTTAGAATTACTTAATTCAATTGGATGGAAATTTGTTATGTAATTGAATTACATAAAACTGGAAAATTAGTTATTTGAGTGTATGTGTCCTTTAGGATCACCTACTGTCACAGGCAGAATTGTCTAACTCACTGGATAACTTCACTCATGGTGCAAATGTGTCTCACATCAAAAACAACAGCAATCTACCAGAACAATGGACCAAAAAACAAACAAACAAACAAACAAACAAACAAACAAACAAAACAGCTGGGATCACTGTACACTGAAGACCATTTCACTCAGAATGGAGTTTGGAATTTGGGTGAGGAGGAAGAAAGTACAAGTATATTGTACTTAAGTAAAAGTGCACTTACTCTGTTTTAATCTTAATTAACCCTTCAAGTCATTTTTAACCATTTTGCCTCACCTGAACTTATTGTTTTTAGGACAACCTGGGCTGTAAGAATGTGTGTGCTGCAGTAACGTCACTTGAGTTAAAAAACAAAAACAAAAAACAAAAAACTATGACACTAGGCAGAAACAGACAAAAGAAAAAAACTAAACTGCATTAGCATTAGCATTAGCTGCAAGGGGCAGAAACAATCAAACAATTGATTAAAATAAGAATAAAAAGACATTCAATATCAGTGTTACTGGCATGGATTTAATCCAATTTCAGACTAAAAAGTCACAGTCCAGGATAACTAGAGAAGCTTCCACAAGGGCAACGAAGGTGTGCTGCATCATTAGAACTGGAAAACACAAGGTTTCAAGAGGAAAAGAAAAAAATGACTACGATTGATAGTTTAAAAGTTAATGAACACTTTGTAACCTGAGTTTTTCTTCTTGTCTTACACAACAATTTCAGTCTCAGAGGGTTAAGAAGAATTAAAAGTACTGATTTCAAAATTTACTCAAAAAAGAGCAAGTTCCCCCAGAAAACGAGTCAATTATGGTATTGTGAGTAAATGTAAAAAGGTACCTTCTCCCTTGGAAAATACAAAAGACACTATAAAAATGCTTCTGGAGGACTTGAGCTTTGTTTTATTTAAGCATGACATTCATTCAAAATCAGAAATATAAAAAAAGATGCTGTGACTACTTCTTTTTCCAGTTACTAAAAGTTGATGCTCAGAGTACTGAAGTTCCTCTTTTCCTAGTTGAAATTCTGAATTCAGGTGGGTGTTCTGAAAGACTTGTCTGACAGGTACATGGAAACTCATGATCTTAGATCCACTGGAGTGCACCATTAATCCACAAGGTGACGCATGCCTACTACAGTCATGGAAAAAATTATTAGACCACCCTTGTTTTCTTCAATTTCTTGTTCATTTTAATGGCTGATACCACTAAAGGTATATTACCTGAAAAATACAATGAACATGACAAAAAATGCAGCTGATTCCATAACAATTTATGTCCTATTTGACATGCTTAAGCTTAATTGTATTTCCAGGGTATATAAGAGGCCATTTCATGTCATAAGCAGCACTGCACATGCAAAGGCCTAGAATGGTTTACAGCTCACATTCAAGCCGCACCCCCATTTAGAAGTTGTCAGCTCTAACATAATGCCTAAAACAAAATAATTTTCTGAAGCCACAAAGGCAGCCATCTTGGCACTGCTGGAAATTGGCATGAGTGAGAGACAGGTAGCCAAAAAAATGAAGATCTCCAAGACAGCTGTTCATTACACCAAGAAAAAGCAAGCCGAACATGGTACTACCAAATTGCTAGCTGGTCGAGGCAGGAAACATCTTTCTACCTCATGAGAGGACCGTGCACTCATCCGTTCCTGTGTCAGGAATCATTGTCAGACCTCCGGGGACCTTAAAAATGAGTGGGCACTGTCGAGAAATGTGACTTGTTCAGCAAGGATAGTTAGAAACCGACTTCTTGAAGCTGGTCTGAAGTCACACAGGGCACGGAAGAAGCCCTTCATCAGCGAAAGGCAGAGAAGGCCCGGTTACTCTTTGCTAGGGATCACAAGGATTGGACTGTTGATGATTGGGCTAAGGCTAAGGTTCTCTTCAGTGATGAATCCAATTTTTAGTTGATGCCCACTTCAGCTAACTTACTGGTTAGGAGGAGGCCTGGAGAAGCCTACAAACCAGACTGTCTTGCCCCTACAGTAAAACATGGGGGTGGATCGGTGATGATCTGGGGTTGTTTCAGTATGGGTGGAACAGGGCAAATGCAATTGTGTGAAGGGCGAATGAACCAGGTCACGTACAGGGCTACTCTTGAAAACAGTCTTCTCCCATCAGCTGATAAACTCTTTCCTGCCTCGAATGACTGGATTTTCCAACAAGACAATGCCCCTTGCCACATGGCAAGGTCAGTTAAAGCCTGGATGGAGAACCAGAACATTCGAACCATGCCTTGGCCTGCTCAAACACCAGATCTATCCAATTGAAAACCTGTGGAACATCATCAAACTCAAAATGGAGAACCACAAGCCCAAAAACAAAGCAAATTTGGTTGAATTTTTGCAACAGGAATGGGCTGCTGTGACAGCAGGACAACGTCAGAAGCTGGTGGAAAGCATGCCAAGACACATGGCTGCAGTCATCAAAAACAATGGTTATGCAATCATGTACTAACTCCTGTGTGTATCATGTGACTAACAGACAGAAAAGAAAACATGGAATGCCTAAAAGCACTGTTTTTGGCAGCACAATGCCATAGCTATTGATGTAAGAACTTAAGCGATTTTGGTTATTATCAAGAAAACCATGGAAAATGGCTAGATATCAGCTCTTAAATTAAACTCTTATGAGCTATTTTTGTTGTTATCATTATATTTGTCCAAACAAATGTACCTTAGGTTGTACCAGGCATTAAAATGAACAAGAAATTGAACAAAACAAGGGTGGTCTAATAATTTTTTCCATGACTGTATATTATATTTTGTTGCTCAGACAGAAAGTTTGTCGACCTTTTTCGAAAGGTTAATTCCTCCCAAACTCTGTAGACTGTTGTCCAGATGAACGTGAAATATATCTCATTTAGTGGACACCTGGAACAGTCTGTCTTGTGTATCAGGTTATTAAGGCTGTTTATCTGACACATTTGACCCTAAATTGGTATCTGAAAAAGGATTAAACTTAAATTTATTATGTAGAATATGAATAAATTAAACTAGGCAAAGTTAAATATGATGTTTCACTGCTATTATTTCTGCCCTGTTTAACGCCAGTTAAGTTGGATCCATTTTTTTGTAATAACAATGTTGACGATTTAAACACTTTCAAAATTGATATTCTAATGACCTCATTTCTTTTCTTTTCTGTTTCTAAACACTGAAAGCCTTTGAGAGCTGGTTTTAATCAACATCAGTCCAATAAATCTTCACTCTTTGTAACTTATACTGCTGCAAGGCAGTTATTTTTTTAGCCTGCACTTTTGCTGAAGGGTCACAGCTGTTTTCATGAATGCCTTTCATTAGAGTAATTCTGTTTTAATATTTTCATGCATGAATAAATTACTCCAGCTCACATGGAAAATAAATACACTAAATAAAGCAAAGTATCACCTTTCCGATCAGAAAATTTCTCAATCACCATGCCAGAGCTGAGCTAATCAGGAGCTAATTATCTGACCTTCTGAGTGGATACAAATGAATGGTTGAATTTTTGAATCACTTTAAATAAATAAGGTGAAAGGTGGTATTTTTCAAAACTGGCTACTTTTATGTTTTTATGGATTTAGGCAGGCCTGGATGGATTTTTTAAATAGACTTGCACACATCCCAAATTAGGCTATCTTTGCTGATCATGACTTTACACAGTTATAATGTCTCAGGGGAGACCAACCTTCACACTCCTGTCCTCTAAAATGTGGAAGCTCCCACTTTATCACAGACTTTACATGGACAGACTTAACCTCACATGGTGCTCTGGAGCTCATTAAATGTGCATTTAAAATTTTCATAACTGTTTCAAGTAATGCCAATTAAAAGTTTGTCCCCAGCCTGAGGGGTTACACTGTGAGGAGATATACATAAAACATAAGTACTGCTAACAATTAAGGTTAAGGCTCCTGTGAGGAGATTTAAACTGGGACTGCATTTCATACTGGTGTCCCTTTATGAAGTAAGGCAAAATAGATTAGTAACAATCACATTTTATCAATCACTGTAAGGCCAATAGTTATTTTAAATACTGCAGCAGGGTAGGTGTCAAATAGAAGGATTACGTTTTTATAAAATCTCTGGCCTGTGATGTTAAGTATGCTAACTTCTGGTGCGCCATAACATATATGGTCAAACAATGCTTTCATGCAAACTCACTGGTGCCATCAGATGATAATGGGAGAAAAACGGAGAGGGAGAGATCTAATGATATGAGGCAAAGGTGGGAGAGATTCCTGAACAAACTTATTTTCAAATAGGCCTATTACCGCAATGGTAATAAAAAAATAAATATAACAGTTTTTTTCAAACTTAAATCATTAGCCTAAACCTTTTATGATAATAGATGTGCATCAAATTTGCACAACTGTGATGTAATATATAAATTAGGACCTAGAGAGGATGAAATAACAGCAAGATAGAATATGGATATCCTAAATTTCTTCCCTTAAATCCCCCCTCATATCATATCGTATATCCCAGCATGTTGCAGTGAACTAAATTTACAGTATATTGGAATATCACGATTTTCCTTGGATTTACATATGCTGTGGAGATCTTAGTTTTAATGTGGAGAAACTTACTACAACAAAAGTGAGTATTTTAAACTTGTGTGACTTACATTTAAAATGGAGCGGAGATATGATGACTATTTAGACAAGACAACAAAATTTGGGGTGGGGGGCATTAAATTGTAATCTTGCCCAGGGTGCCAAAATAGCTAAAGCGGCCCTGCTGTGAAATACACGTTTCTGCTGAGTCAGGTTCGATGACTGGTCTTGCTTGTGGTTTAGGTTGAGTCTCTAACCAGAAGAAAAGAATGGAAATGCCTTTCTGCCTTAACCTGACACGCCAGATGGATTTGTTTCACACATCCATCTGGGAAAGCTTCAACAGGAAACATTAGAGAAAAGGCAGAGGCTTTGAAAAAAACTCGGAGTGTGATTGGATGAACATTCTGTCTGTCACATCTCTACGGGCCAATAAGAGCAACAAAACACGTGACATAGCTGCTATCGAGCTGCGCGTGCACAGCTACTGAGGAATAACACAAAACATGGCGACTATGGACATGTAAGTACTCGACTTTTGTCATTTTTGAGAAGAAAACAACTTACTGCTGTTCTTCTTTTAACGGGCAAATGTTGTCAAGTTCTGATAAAAGTGGCGCTTTAGCAGCATCCACGCTAATCTCTTCCTCCATAACTGCACCAGCTCTTGGTGGCTGCTTGTTTACGTCACGACTCTGCTGCGCCTGAAAGCACTGCCCCTCGTCGCTGATTGGGCCTGTCACTTTCTAACCTGGCCCAAACTGTTCAGATGGGAGCTTAACAAGATGGATTCGCCAGTGAAAAACAAACAGTCGTATCAATCTGCTTTGCAAGGTTATTTCTGCCTTGCCTAAACAATCAATAAGAGTTAGCCTGCTGTGTAATGCACATTCTGCAGACCCACAAGACACACTATTAGTGCCTTTCCACTAGCTCAGGCCCTCTGCATTTACAACTAACCCTACCCAAACCCAAAATACACGTTTTGGCTTGTGCTTACCAAAATCAGTATTACAATATGATAAATATGGATAGATAAAACTATAATACAATATTAAGAGGCAAGTGTTGTTAACAAACCTCCTTATTTTTCTTAAAACTTCTAGAGATTAAGCAGCCCTATTGCGAACAAAACCAACATGTTCTCTCCAGCTGACTGATTGTCATCAATCTGAGTACCTAAATACAAGATGAAACTTTAAAATAAAGTCTAATTTGTTCATTGTCGGAATTATTTTTTACAGGCAAATAAAATTAAATGAGACTTTTCGATATTTAATGACAACTTATTAGTTTGAAACCAAGTACAGTAATTTGAAAAGCCTTGAAGTAAGACTCTAAGGAGAGATGTTAAATATTTTTTTTGTGACTAGAATGTTGGTGTTTTTCAAAAAGCATGGAAAATTTGCTTTTGATACTGGAGCAATGTCGTTTATGTAAAGGCAGAATAATAAAGAACCTAATATAGATCCTTGAGGAATACCAAAGTGAATGATATAGCTTGGATTCATGACCATAAAAGAAAAAAAAAAAAAAAAAAACATACGGAGTTCCAGTTTGACTTGGACCCCAGGAAGAATAGCCAATGTTTTTGCTAGTGCTAAAGGGGATCCTAATAAAGAAAGAACAGTATGTGAAAAGCATATTTGTACATCAGTGAGAGCAAAATTAAGTGATTGACAGTGTCAAATACTTTTGAAAAGTCCAGAAATACACTGATTGCAAATCCATCACTGTCCTAAGTTGTGGGTGTTCTCTAAGTGAGTCCTTATTGTGCTAAACAGGTTGAATGAGTTTTCTAGAAGCCAAATTGGAGCTTATAAAGAATACTTGTGTTTCGATAATCTTCAATGCTAAAATGGAATGCCAAGCCATTTCTGACCACTGACTGGTCAGGGGGGATTGTCACAGAGAGTGTCATGAGTGGGATGAATCAAACCTCTGTCGTCATCGACTTTGTACATTGTATACTCTCCCAATCTTTCAAGCACCAAAAACCAAGAAGGCCAAGAGTGAGCTCCACCATCATGTCAGTGTCCTCCATTTCTGGTTTGTTGGACATTACAGCAGTTTTGTGCAGGTGTGCTACATAGATCCTGCCTACAGTGAGGAAGCATATACTATAATGTAAAACAAAGTGCTGCTACTAAAGCTGAGTTAAGTCAAGTTTAGCCACCACCACATGGAAATGCACTGTGTACAACACACAGAGATGGTCTGATGCTTGTATTCTACAACCTCACTGCTGAGTGTCACTAAATCAGTGTTTCATATAAAAAGACGGGTTCATGTACATCTTTGAGATATTCTCTCTGTATCAGAATTGTGGAATATGGAATAATTGAACATGTTAATGTGTAGCCCTCAACAAAAGTATATGGAACAGTTAAATAGCATGCAGTTCATGATATGAAAAGTTCCCCTGTGTGCACAGCTGCCTAACACCATCCACTCAGCTCCAAGCTCTATATTTCACACCGATTGCAGCTATCACAACTGAATATTTCTGAAATTGAGGAAAAAGCAGCTATAAGGTTCATTCTTAGAATACAGCACTATTTCACCTCCTGTAGCTCTCTCTGCCTGACCCATCTTCAGGCTAAAACCCTGCTGCCTGGCTGTTGACTATCTTTACTCTACATCCCAGGTGCATAGAGCCTGGACCGCCTCCGTCCTCAGCACAGTCTAAACTGCTTCAGTCTCTCTCCACAGGACATTTCCAGCTGTACACAAACAATCCTTTTTTAGTCCTCTAGTGGACAACCGTGGATTCTATCTGCCACCATCTGGGCAGATTTACTCCAAAACAGATGGTGCTTCAACAGACAATGTGCTTAATTTCCAGTGAAAAATAATTGTGGATTAACTCTTCCTTTGAGTGGAAATATGACAGAATGAATCTCAGCCTGTGGGAGAAAGTACCCTTCTTGTTTTCAACTTTATATCCAATCAAAATAAGCTGTATGCAGCAGGATGTTAATAACATGCGATGCACTAGAAATGTGTTTATGGTCAGCAACTTAGAGAAACTTGATTATAAATACGTATTTTTAATTCATGACTTCTGTGCTCATGAAATAATTCATTCTTTACAGGGCAGTGATTGCCTGCATCCCCTTGAATATATGCTCCAGTGTCTCCTTTCATTCAAAACCAATATTAAAGATCTTTGAAATGTATATTTATGCCCATATATTCCCTTTTTACTGGCAGAGAGAGACATGGAAGGAGATAATGACCAAATGAAATAAGGATGACTGAAGAGACTACACAGGGATGTAAACTCAGTAGGGAGTTCACCTCATTTCCATATTTTATTCCTGTCCTCGCTCGCCTCTTTCTTCCTCTCTGGCTACGTCTCTTTTTTCTTGGTCATTAGGCTGACCCAGAGGATTAAGGTTGGGTTTCAAGGTCATGATGAGCCCTTAGCAAAGCTGAAAGGGAGAAGATTATGCATAAGTTTTCTCTCATAACCTTAAATTGCCATCTTTGAATTTTTTAGGAATGTAGAAAGCCAGATTTTAAGGGAGGTCTGATTCTGTTAGAGTTCAGCTTTTATTGCCGTGTCCACATTTTACTCATTGAACATTAAAATAAGGAAACAGTTTTTAGTTTACAAATTTAGAAAATAATTAAAGTTAGGATAAGTTTTAATCACAACACCTTCATATATTCAAAAGGGAACTGAGGTCTAAAAACTGATACAATCCCCCTCATAAGTCTAGAGACTGGTGAATGCAGGGTGTGATGAGAAGTTAACTTCTGAGAAGCTGGACAGTTTCACAGCTGAGGTGGGCTGGAGGCAGGGCTGCCTACAGATGTGGCTGGGCCCCTGAAAAACCCAGAAAATGGGCCTGTTGTGATTTGCTGATGAGATCAATGCTTGTGTGTTGGATGTGTAAAACTAGTGCTAGTGTCCTTGCTAGCAGTTACGTCATTTAGATCTGAAAAGTGTGTCCAGCTATTACTGGGTTCTGATGTCAGAATGATTTATTCATGCAACTTTATAACCCCCTTTTCCTCATTTCTGACCCATTTTCTCTGTTTTTCACATTTTTTTTCCACTTTTAACCCATTCCTGCCACATCATGCCAATTTGTACCACTGTTTTCCACTTTAAATCCAGTTTTCCCAATTTACATCCTTTTTTGCCACTTTTGGCCCATTTTTCTACAGTTTTGCCACCTTATACCCACTTTAGCCACTTCTTCTTTTTGACACTTATATCACATTTTTGCCACTTTTTGCTCATTTTAGTTGCTCTACACTCATTTTTGCTGATGCTTGCCATTCATTATTGTCAGTTTGTACTATTTTTTGCTGCTTTTTACCTATTTTTTGCCTCTTTTCACAGTTATGTTATTATTTTCCATTAAAGTTGTCTCAGTTTAATCTGTTTTATTTCATGGTATTTTGATGTTTGTGCACATCATGGCTTAGCTTTAAAGTCTAACATTACTTTTCAAATGGTTTAGTTCAGTGTGACCATCCACATCGTTAACTGTACCAATAAAAAGTTAATTTTCTTTTAAGAAAAAGAGTTTTACATTTTGAAGAAGGCTATATTCGTGCTCCTGAAAAAAAAAATAATAAAAAACAATAATGTTTTATTGCTTTGATAAGATGATTCAGGTTAAAAATGATTCTCAGAGTTTAACTTCACAGTGGACCTTGATTTTGCTGACCTCCATAGACCCCCAGTTTGGCCAGGCCCCAGAAACCCCCTTTTTTTATCTGCAGTCTTAGCTGGAGGTGATGGGAGTGGAGTCACAAAAATCCATAATGAATAAATGTTATTCTCACTGCAGATTTATCCATTTGTAATAACATAAATGCAATCAGCATATTAAAAAACAAAACATATAAAGCTGTATTGTGTTTATGCTTTGTCAAATATGGTGCCCCTTAGTACACAGTAAACTGGAGTGCATCCTGAAATATGATCTTTTTTGAAATGTTTTATGAATTTGAAAGTGATTTTGAATATTTGCATGACCTCAAATATCAGGAATAAACTTGAGAGGAATTTTGAGATTATGACAGACCCACTGATGACAATTTTTTTGCATCCACTGGAACATGTGATGGTCTATTTTGAGTTTTGGATTACTTCTCATTGATGCAACTTGCAGGTAAGATACAGCTGGCCCTGAGGTGAGAGGATGCCAGTACATGTTCCCTGCAGCCAGATGGAGGCAGAGGTGCTGAGGGTGTGCAGAACCTCTCAGAGCCTGAGGCATGATTTTATTTTCTCTCCGCGTGTTGGACTCTACCTCTACCAGTGCCTTTACACACTCATACAATGTTACAATGCATTTTGCAGATGATTTTGTATAAAAAAAAAAAACTCTATTATTTATTATATTGTTGTCTGATCATAACCGCTTATCTCCCAAATCTCAACTTTTCAGGAAATAAAGTTTAAAAAAAAAATCTAAATAATATAAGCCTGCATTGTCATAGTAAGCATCATGCTTGTTTGTAGGGGAAGTTCCTGGTGTGTGATATTATATTGTCAACATTTTACAGAAATCAATCTTAAATAGAGCTACAAGGTTTTGGACCAGCAGAACTGGACATTGGAGCTTTTGGCATGATTATAACATCACATCAGCTTACAGGCTACACATTGTAGTCACACGTGAACTCAATTCCTCGTGCTATTTATCACATCTGTCAACATTTTGTCAGAATATATTTATCACTTTCAGACTTCTGTCTTCTGCTGTGGTGCAGAGCAATGCAGCTGAGCTCTGGCCATAGTGCACTGGAAGGTCAGGGGGAAGGCTAATTGCTGGAGTGGTTGTCTATTTTTCACTTAAACCATAAGCAGCAGGGGTAAATGTCTTACCCTCTAAAGATGTGTTTGAATCCAGATTTCACTTCTTTAGTCTTTAGTCCTGGATGATGAAAGGAAGCTGGCTGCTGCTTTGTCTCTCTTAAAGCAGAAACACTTAAATCCCTCCTCTCAGCTCTTGTCAGTACTAAAATTCAGTAAAGTATCCCACCACAGACGCGTTCTATTCCTGCCAGGTCTGTCACAATAAAAGCCTTCATTTCTAATCACAATTAAAGACTTTATTTTGAAGAACAAGTGGGAGAGAGACATAACTTATTAGGAATACCTAAAGTGTTAAATACAGGGTGAGGAAAATGAAACAGAGACTTTTTAGCACTAGATTCTGCCCATCATGACATAAATGTGATTTTTTTTTTTTTTCTCTTGTGGCTCAAAAAGCGAGTCCAGCTGTAACATCCAGCAGACAGAGGAGTCCTCAATTCTTGTGGCAGCATTTATTTTACATTTTAGGGAAGCTGTCTTTCTTATGACTTAGCACGGCTTTAGCACATTCACCTGAGATGCCCACAGCATCCCAGAACAAATATTACTGCCTGATTTTCATGATTTTGAAGCTTAAAATATATATTTAGAGATGTCTTCAGTGACAGAAAAATTGGCCAGGTGGATCATAACACAGATGCTAAAATACCGTTTTGTTTTGTTTTGATTTGTTTTTTAATCACTCTAAAGGGACTTTATTTTCAACTCATTTACCCCTGGCAATGTCCGGCATCTCCTCTGTTTGCTTACATCCAGACTCATAATGTACTGGGGGTCTTTTGACAGCTTTGGGACCCAGTGGAATTTCAGGGTGTCAGCACAGGCTCTTTCTGACATGTTTTATTTTGTTTCAAATAAGAGGTTATTGTCCGATGTCAAAGATATTCTAAAGTAGCCACATGGCCATTTAATGATGCTATGCCTTTAAGAGATGAGCAAGCAATTCCTATTAAAGCTATGCTTGGCCAAGTCCTGACTATCATGGTCATTATTTGCATCAGCTTTGACTCTAAGAAAAGTACCATCAATCTGAGCTTCAATTCCAACAATAATTGTCCTCCAAACTGGAACAAAAGCAACAGCCTTGAGGCACACAGACGTCTAGACTAACAGTTTCCAATATCTTTGCCTTCATTTTAGTCTTAAAAAAGAAAAAAATCTGTATTCACATAATTCTGTGGTTTCATATTTCCATGCGTGGTGGTTATATTCTCTCCTGTAAGACCACAGACTGGTTGATCTCTTGGACATTTTGAGCTGTGATTATGATCAGTCCGTTTTTTCCCCATTTTAAATCAGCTTCTTGTTGATGGAAACATTATTAAAACTGAAGTCTTACTCATTATAAACAGATAACTACTGTCGTTTAAAGGCTCCAGTCTTTTAAAACTGTTTCCACAGAGTGATTCTGTCCATCTGGAGAGTTGTACTGTGAAATTCAATACAGATGCATTTTGAGGGCAAAAACGCCTAAAGGCTGAACGATAACTTCAGTTTTGCTTACAGTTAGTCAGCAAGGATTTGTTTTTCTTATCCTGTAGTCATTAAGTCTATTTCTCAGCTGGAGTGTTATGTCCTGAGGAACGTCCTGAGGTGAGGCTAAAAAAATGCATCTTTGTGTCGCCTGGAGAGACAACAGCAGGATAAAAAAATAATTTAACATGTCAATTTAGGAGTAAAACAGAAATGTAGATGTGAAACCTAAACAATCAGCAATGACAAGATTGTCTTGATTTTCAGCATCTTCAGTGGTTGGGATATATAAGTGAGCATTTTGTCCTTGAAGTTGGAATCAGGAAGAATGGGCAAGTGTCTGGATGTGAGCCACTTAAAGCAAAAGCTGGATATAAAACTGGGCCAGAACATCTCCAGAACTGCAGCCCTTCTGGGGTGTTCATGGTCAGGAGTGTTCAGTACTTTTTATAAGTGCTCCAAGGAAGGAAATCTAGTGACAGGGTCAGGGGCAGCCAAGGCTCACAGATCCCAGTCCAAATGTGGGATGTGCTGGAAAACCAATTCTCACCTCACATCTTACTGGACTTAAAGGATCTGCTGCTAGTGTCTTGGTTCCAGAAACTGCAGTTTACTTTTATTAGATCTGACCTGACAAGAAAGAGGTCTACTCCGCACAAGGTTGATGGTAAAAATGGCTTTTAAACTATGGCTTTTTGGTGTACGTGAAAGAGGTAGTCGAAACAATCGCCCTGATTGAGTTCTGCTGCTGCTGTGTCTGTTTGTGTGCATTCAAGAAAAAGCAGTTTGGATAACTTTTCCTTTACTTTTGTGGTACAACATCTGAAAGTTTAAAAATCAGGCTTCCTCTTGTTCTCCTCACTGCTTTGCCACTCTGCATGTACGTATGATTAGCAGTCGCTTCTGAATATATTTGTTCAGATCAACCCTCCTTCCTCTTTCATTACAAATTCTCCAATCCATCACATTTTATTTCTCGAGTGTGCCTGTGCATACTGTGACATGTCTGCATGAATAAATGAATACAGCGAGGGAAGAAATTGATAATACATCATTCCATCAAGCTGCCTCAGACCCTCTATTTTTCTCATTTCTGTTAAGTGAACAAATTCAGATCCATGATTTAAACACCACCCTGTTCTATTGTTCTCATCCATTCTGATGTACTTATTTTGTATAAAAATATATAATGTGCTTATATGGGCATCTTTGAACTGATAATTGTCTTTGTCCATGCCTCAGTGGTTGTTACTGCATGTGTAACTGCATGAAATATTGGTTGGATCTCCAACGACTGATAAAGTGACTTTACTCTGGGTGCATTTGATGTGCCACTGCTTTTACATTAAGGGTTTAGGAGATGCGTCCTTAAATGACAGCAGCCTCTTGTAAAGCGAACTGTTCAAATGAGACAGAGCTAAAAATAGAGAGTGGGATGTCTTTTTACAGTGCTATAAAAAGTATTCACACCTTTTGATGTTTCACCCTCCAAATGATTTTTATGAATCAATCAGGGTCAAAATAATTTGACTTTTTTGTACACACACATATTACGTAAAATGCTGTAGTCAAAGTGAAAATAGATTTCTACAAAGTAATGTCAATAAAAAAGAGGTCCAGCCAACTGGTCTTAGTTGTCTCACATTTGGTGAAATAGGAGTCACCTGAGTGCAGCGAATGTGCCTCAGGTGATTGTAATATAAAGACACCTGTGTCATTAAAGTCCAGTCACAAGTTAATCAGTGCTCCTGGCTACCATTACACCATGACAAAAAAGAACACTCTAAGTAACTCAGAAAAGGTTATTGAAAAATCCTGTCAAATTCATCATCAAGAAATGGAAGGAATATGGCACATGTGTAAATCTAAGTGACAGTGCAAGGAGACTAGCGAAAGAGGCCATCAAGACACCTATGACTGCTCCGAAGGAGTTACAAGCTTCAGCAGCTGAGATGGGAGAGACTCTGCATAACAACTGTTGTCCAGGTACACCAGTCAAAGCTTTATGGGAGAGTGGCAAAGAGAGAGGAGAAAAGACATGTGGGAAACCCCATGGCCAAGTGGAAGAAAGTTCCAAAATGGTGCTTTTTGGCCATCAGACAAGACACACTGTTTGGTGGACATCAAAAACTACATATCACCACAAACACACCATCCCCATTATGAAGCAAGGTGGTGGCAGCGTTACGCTTTGGGGATGCTTCTCAGCAAGCGGCCCTGGAAGGCTTGAAACTATTTTGTAACAAACAGTCAAATCATATTGATGATGACTGATCTATAAAGTCAATAAAAGAGTTAAACATCCATGGGGTGAGTCATTTTCATGGGCACTGTATCTATCTTTTAGATAATCAAAATCTGTTTTGATGTTTTTTATTCAATTCAGTTCTATTCAGCTTCACTCAATTCAACAAAAAAAAAAAAAACTGTATTTGTCCCCATGGGCCATTCAAATGTTTTAATCAATTTCTGTTCTGATCCAAACTACCAGATGTTTGATTATTTTAAGGACATGCATAAATATGTATTTTTGGTTAAAAAAAAAATCAGCATCGTATTCATCAGTGTACAATTAACTTTTTTTTTCATAAAAACAACAGTGACATCTTGTAATCAGACTCATGCACTACAGTATGCATGATGTTGAGTACTATTAAAAGATGAGATATAAAGCAACATAAACACAGAAAAACTCGCTTTTTCAATTTGTCTGTTGAGTGATTTTGAAGAGGAGGAAAGAACACTTAAAGAAAGCAGATCTGTACATTCACACACTCTGTTTCACACTTTATTTGTTGCCTGAACGAGTGTTTGAAAGGCGAAAGGCGATGCATCACACGTTGGATGAACAGCAACTGGCTCGTTGAAAATCTGCCTTCAAAGGAAAGTGGAGTTCTGGAAAGTCGTTTTGTCCTCAAACTTGTTCTGAAAGTTATCAAGAAGGCTGGATATCACGCCCCCCACCTGAACATCAAATTCTCTTTACCTCTTCTTATAATTTAAAGTCCTGTGCCTTTCCAGCGTAATTTCCCTAGGAGGACAATGTATTTTCCATATTTGCAATGCAGCCAGCAAGCAGGAGGATTTGTAGGGAACATTGTGGGCTTTCAGAGCGAAAATGAAACAATGCAGTTGACTAGAATAGAAAAAAGGTGATGACATAAAAAGATGTTAAAACCCTGAATTTGTGTCAGGTTCAAAGAATGAGCATGAACAGTGAAAAAAGACCTCAAAGTAAGTTTAATAATTGGATCTGGGCCATAAAAATATATATGAAGCAATTCTAAGTTTCTAGTACAAACATACTCAGTTATAAAAAGCTAAGAAAATTCTGAACTGTATGAACTTTATGACATGGTAGAGCTCATGTCTTTAGGAAAAGTTGTTTCTCTTCACTCTGATCGCCCTTGTTGCTTTGGTTAAGTGAGCATATTTCTATCTCAACACCACTCTAGATTCTCATATTTCTTCATTTCTCATCATGCGTACCAAGAATCCCCTCCCCTGCTGCACCCTGTTTGTGCACAGTCCCTAACCTTTCACTGTTTTTGTTTTCTCACTTTTGCTTTGCTATATTAACTTTTTCCCCGCCAGAGTGTGAATAATAAGTTGCCAGCCAGTGCCAGCCTTTTTGATCATACCCACTAATCTTTGAAGGTCTACTGAAAATGTTGTGTTAGAGGTATGTGAACACTGAATACATCAAACGAAAGAACAGAGCTTCAGCTTTTAAACACAAAAGACTATTCTGTTCTATCTTCATTCGTTCTTGAGTCATCAACATTTGAATATTGGTCATTTTCATGAAAAAAAAAATGACATTTTGAACAAAAAACTGAGAAAAAAGCTTTTTTTTTTATCAGAGACATTCTTCATGAAGATAAAAATGATTTGATATTTACATTTTTAACTCTTTCTCATTTACAAATACTAACACTGTATTCAAAATAACAAAATAGAATAATAATAAACATGATAATAATAATCAGTTTGAGTATATCCCAACATTCCCCAAAATATTAGGGGTCACCAGAACTTTACATCAAACTTTACACAAAACATCTCCCAAAGCACCAGATTTCTTATCAACTTTACATATTTACAAAAATCAATAATAATTCACCCATATATCAATTTAGCCTTTTTTATAAGCACTTTCATATTGCTCATTTTCAACAAAAACAAATGCACAAGAAACAAAAGCACCAAATATATTTTTGGCTATAGTGTCAACACTATGAATGACTGATTGATTGCAACTGGGATTGGTTGTGATTAGGATTGATTTATTGTGATTGGTTGTGATTGGGTTGTTTGCTCAGGCATAATAATGTGCCTTTGAATGGTACGCTGTGTAACATTTACCAGAATGTAAGGGGTCACCACAGCCTTTCATCTGTTGACCAGTACATTTCAAGGTCAGGCTTACAAATGATACCAGTGAGGAAAAACAGCCCCAGGAAAGTTTTCATTTCTGACACTGTTACTGGTTTCCATGCATGAATATGAACATGTGGTGAGGCATCAGTTTCAGCTTGAATACACTGATCTGCATAGAGGTTAGTCTGGTCGACAATGTTCTGCACAAGTTCATCAGAAATAAACAATTCTGCAGAATCACCTGGCTGCTCTGAATCAAGAGCTGCAGCTGCATTGATAGGCCCAGCACTCAGAGTGAAAGGAATATTTATTGGTTGCCAGTCCTTTTCACGCCACTCATTACCAGGTCCGGGAACTGCAGCTGGATGGTGGTCAGGGGCCCTCGCTTGTTGACTGGCTGCACCATGCCCTCGTGTTTGACCGTGTTGTCTTCCTCGTTGCTTTGTTTGATCTGTAAATAAACATATGAACATCCATCTATCCATCTAGCTATCTATCTATCTATCTATCTATCTATGTGAATATGTAAGAATATTTATCTATCTGAAAACACAAATTGCCAGAATATCTCATCAATGGCAGGGAAAGAGTTAACTTCAACTTCAGGACTTGCATGCTGCTTCTGAGACACTCCTGAATCACTCTCTCCTCCACTGCCCTGAAGAAGGGAAAAATGATAACAAAAGGGGTTTACAACCACATATTTACAGTGCCAATAAAAGTGCTGATCCTCCTGGATATTATAAATCCATCATGGTCAATATAATTTGGCTTTTTGACAAAAAAAGTCTTCAATGTCTAAATTAAAACAGATGTTTCATTAAATAAAATATGTAATGTAAAATAAGTGACTTCACCCCCTTAATTTCAGTATTTAGTAGATGAACCTTTGGCTGTAATCACAGCACTGAGTCTGTGTGGATAGGACTCAATCACTACAATTTTACTCCATTATTTTTTGCAACACTGCTCAAATTCTGTCAGGTTGCTCGGGGACCAAGCTTGAACATCATGTCTAGCCACATTTTTTTATTGGATTGAGGTCTGGGCTTTGACTGGGTCACCTCAGAACATTCATCTTGTTTTCTGTAAACCATTTCTGTGTAGCTTTCCTGTATGCTTGGGTCATTGTCTTGCTGGAAAATGAATCTTCTCACAAGCTGTAGTCCTCTTGCAGACTGAATAAGACTGTCTTACTGGGTTATATTTTGCCGCATTCATTTTACTCTCTACCTTCACAAGCCTTCCAGCACTGGCTGCTAAGAAGCATCCCCACAGCATGATGCTGCCACCGCCATGCTTCACAGTGGGGATGGTGTGTTTGCGGTTATGTGCAGTGTTTGGTATCCTCTAAATATAGTATCTAGTCTGATGGCCAAAAAGCACCATTTTGTTCTCATCTCCACTTGGCCATGGAATCTTCTACATGACTTTTGGCAAACTTTGGTCAAGATTTAATATGAGTTTTGTCTCAACAGTGGCTTTGTCTTTGCCACCCTCCCATAAAGCTTTGACTGGTGAAGAACCCGGGCAACAGTTGTTGTATGCAGAGTCTCTCCCATCTCGGCTGCTGATGCTTAGAACCTTCCTAGTCTCCTCATTGTGAGACTACTAGCACCAACCGGCTGGACCTCTGCTGAATTAGGTCAGTCACTTTAAAGGCAGCGATTATTAATGCAATCACTTATTTTATCTACGATGTTTTTGTTTAATTGACATTACTATTTTTGCTTTTTTTGTCAAAAAAGCCAAATTATTAAACAACAAAGTGTCTGTGATAATAATGATATTTCCTAATGAAAGCATTTAAAGTGAAAATAGACCTTAACTAAGAATTGAACCCTATGTTAGACAGTTCATCATGGGGTATGTGGAAGAAATAAAATCACTAACAGAGATGGATAATGTATTTGTTGGGTATGACTTAAACCCTTTAAGTGCTTTTCCATTGATGCCCACACTGATTAGACCAATTAATCCGAATTTTGTGATCAATTTTGTCAACTGCTGCACTTCAGTCCAACAACAATAAAACAAAATAATCTCCAGTATCAGCAATCATTAGTGAAGCATTTGTAACTCTGATAAGAGCGTTTATAAAGCACACAGTCTGTGATGTTATTTCTCCTCACTTGAACAAAACATACAGCTGGTCCAGTAAATCTGGTCACATACTTGACTCTAGTGCAACTAAAGACAGCAAGAACTCACTGAGGCCAAATCAATTCCCTGACTCACGCACGCACACACTTCTTTGATCAGTAACCAATAGTCAAAGAAGGAGTCCATTCAGAGACAGGGAGGCTGAAAGTGGCTGAAACACAGTCCACACAGTCACTCCATCCATGCCTCACAACCACACATGTGCACACACACACCTACACACCCCCCCCCCCACACACACACACACACACACACTAAATTAAACCCTGTGAGTAATCCCTTCACTTTCATGCACTTTGTCACAAAAACACACTTTAGTCACGACCCACATACACACATACTATACACTGCTACACACTAACACGCTCACAAAGGCTATTAGGAGCACCAACCTGCTCTCAGCTTCAGGAATGATTGATAGAGCCCTCACTTCTCCACACAGGCTGTTTAGTCATACTGATTGCCCTGCATACGTGTGTGTATGTGTGACTGTATGTGCATAGATGATGGCAGGCATTTGTTTCACGTGTCCTTTTCATTTCTCTAATGGTTTCTGTTGGAAGGGAGCTTTGCATGCTGTTAGTGTTCCATAAAGTGAGTGCTTGTCTTTTTTCAGACAGTGCTAAAGATACACTGTTGTGTGTCTGAAAAGTGTGCGTGCAGGTGGTTTATATGTGTTTGAATGTTAGAGGGGGGAGTGGTTAGAAAAAGCACATTTGTGTGTCCGTGGGACTCGAAAAATACTTTATGGTTAAAGTCCTCATGTCATATTGAGTGATGACTTTTGCTGTTCTGTGACTTCAAGTCTGAACAAAGTCACAGAAAGTGCAGGCACAAACAGCCGTAACACTCCCACATCTCCCAGCCACCAGCCTCTCCACACATGGCTGTTCAACAAAACTGAGCAAGAACAGAGGAGATGGCAGACAGACAGAAGGGGAAAACTTAACAAGTGTGATATAAAGATGAAGGAAAGCGAAGAAAAAATGACAAAGAGTGAATACCATTTTCATATAACCATCTGCCCATTTGCATGCCTGTGCTTAATATCAAAGAGACTATCAGCACACAGTGTTGTAGTCATAAATACTGCAGTTTGATTTTCAAGGCCACAAAGAATCCAGTGTTCCATCTTTAGATGGGTATACACAAAAAATCTTTAAATGCTTTTAGAAGTTCTGAAAATTTAGTAAATTGATCTTGATTCTTTTATATCATGTTTTGTAAGTCCAGAAAAAAATCAGAATTAAATTTGGCCCAAACTGTAAAGACAACTTAATGATTACTCTGAAAACTGTAAGGTAATATTGAGCTGCTTGTGTTTCTTTTAACCCTAAAAGCCAAACGATTCCAATTATGTGGGCAAAAATGTCATTTATTTTCAATTATGTAATCATAAAGTGGAAAAATTGATTCAAAAATGATGACTTGCTCTGTAAGGTCATCACACAACCATCCACAGTAGCTTTGTATTTATGAGAGCTCATAGCAAAAATTCCCCTTCCCCCAATTGTCATTATTTTATCCATTTGAAAGATCAACACAATCTGACATTAATTAATAAATGGGTGCGCTGCATTTGTTATCTCCTCCTCTTGTGTCTGTATACCTCTACCAAGACATGCTTTTATGAATGCTGCTATTTCAAAGCTTTGTAAAAAAAGTCCCAGAGCCATTCAGGGGCATGTTTTGTTTCAGATCATTTTGCTACAATTATAATTAAATCTACCAAAAAATATAATCCTTCTTTTACAACTATCATGTGCAATTAAGTAATAACAAAGCCTGTGGTTGATTATGTCATTTTCTCTCTGATCGACAGTACTAATTTTGATACAAAAAAAAGAAAAAAAAAAAAAAAAAGAATCAAAACAAAATATGCAGATACAATTTACCAGATGAAAGGACAGGTCAGGTCAGGTATGGGAGTCAACCTTGGTCTTGGTCCTGTACTGCTCTGGTCTCTTGATTTTCCTGCACCAGGCCCATGCCGCAACTCTCCAGGTATCCTTCCCGCTGCCCCCTCCGCAACGCACCTGGTCACCCCCAGCATCTGGACCAGCCCACCAGGTCCTAGGCAACCTGTATTTGATGAGCTGGATCAGGCCTGGGACATTGCACCAGGCGCCTGTAAAAGTGCAGCTGATGTTCCCATACCAGTTAGCTGACCCTTCCTATCTTTACTCTTCTGAACATGTCAGCGTTTAGGGGGCGGGGCTTAGCAATAGGTCAATTATGCCCTAATATGCTTCTTAGTACTTACATGACCTGCGACATGGCCCTTAGTTGCCACAACATCACTATCTTCAATAGACCAATACACACAAACTCCGAAGAGAGACAATGCCCATGTAGAACTATTTATATTTTAAAAAACTGTCTAAAATTTAACTTAATCATGAATAACATAAGCAGTATATTTTAAAAATCTTAATGTGATATTACAACTACCTTAATGTTGAAAGTGTTATAAAATGCCTCTAGTTCAGTATGTGAAGTAATATTTTTTAAGTTAACAGCTATAATAAACCATTTTTGACTACTTCTCAAGTTGTACTGAGTATAATTTTGCCTTCTTTAGGTAAAGTGCCATTTAAGGGTGTAAATGTCCCCCAAAGCTGCATAAATGTCCCCTACAAGGTACAAAATGTAATGGTAAACATTTTTACTCTTGTTAAGTTGTACAGTAATTGTATCTTTAGGGTGCTGCCACAATAACAATCTTTCGTATCCCAATAGGTACACACTGAGAGCAGGCTACCTATACACTATCACATGGCTACTTATAGAAACCCCCATATGGACAGATATATTTATGATAATGCATACTGAATAGAATAAAATACATTTTAAACCAGTCAATTCTTATGAATCTCAATATGAGACTCAACAAGCTTTGTGATATAAAGAAGGACGCTGGGGTGGAGGAGATCAAGCTTTGTTAGCAGCGGCAGTATGGTACATCAGCATTAATGCAAGTAGGGTTTTATGAGAAGTACATCATATTTAAATACACCACTGTGTTGAGAGAAAAAGCTTTGATTGGCTGTGGGATCTGGGAGATGATAATTAGGATCGACTGACTGTCAGCTGATCACAGCTGGGTGGAGGACTACTGTGTCTTGCATGAACTGATGCTGAGCTTAATTTCTTGAAAGGTCTGGGGTTTCATATTTTCAGTCTGTTAAGATTTGATTTCAGTGTGGGCTAGGCTTTAGCAGTTACTGAATAATTGAAAACCTTTCTGACAACCAATCCAACATCCATCTGTAATTTCAGATACTTTTGGTCATGAAGAGCTTTTCTGTCCAGGTTGCATATAAAGTTCTCTGCCTTTTAGAGTCCGTTTTCCTAAAACCATTAATTTTGATTACTCCCATATCTAAGAATGTAGATTTTACAAGTGTGATTTGAAGGGTTGCTATGAAAATACAAGCCATTCAGTATTTAATGTTCACATCCTGTTTCTCCCTCTGCCCCCTATTTTCATTATGAACCTGTTTTTGCTGAATAAACTCTCAAACAGCCCCAGTATCTCTAGTTCACCCTGCGCCTCTCTTTCTCTTGGTATTTGGCAGATTAAATAATTTATTCAGTCAGATTCTCCTCTCCACCTCTTTCCACCTCCTGCCTCTCTCTCTATACCTGGGTGGTGCCTGCAGGTGTCTTCAGGGGTCTGACTGACTCTCAGGTTGAATAATTCACTCAGTCCAAATGAGATCTCCCTGTCTGTAATGAAGCCATTAATGAGTCTCTGTGGATTCAGACTGCCATCTCACACCTTTACTAACACACTCACTCTCACACAGATTGTGCAAACACATAAATGTTGGAATTTGCATAGGAAAGCTCCATACACAATCACATAGTGTAATCAGACAGGCCCATATACAAGCTGGCATTACATGCAAACAATGGCTGGCACATGATAAAGTACACAAATAAATAAGGAAGCACCAATATTAATGCCAACACACTCTCCAGATATATTATGTTAATCATCGCTGTGGTTTGGAGCAAGAAATCACCAGATGAATGAACAGCACCTTGTTTGTGCAGCCTTGGTATGAGGTTATTGCCCCTATGTGTAACATTTTGGGATATATTAACCTTGAAATACAATTAAGTGTAAATTAAACTTGATAAATTTAAATAATACATACCAGAAAAACTTAGGTTTGCATCAAAAGGGGGCAGGGTATGTAAATAAAGAAGTAACATAAAGATAGGTTTAAACGCATTTTATCGAGAAACATTCATTTCTACAACAGCCTTGATTCTATAATTACTGAAATTGATTGTTTGTGTTTATAATAAAAGATAAGAAAATAGAGTTCCACAAAAAATGTCCTGAATCCTTTTTTTCAAAGATGAGGAGAAAATATTCTTAGAACCGTTTTTCTTTTTTCTAGTTCATGGAATTAGTAATTTCTTAAGAGCTCAGTTCAGTTCACTTGGTTCTACCAGTATCCATGGTAGCATCAGGAAGGAGGTGGAGAGAAAAAAAATCTTGCCATCTTCTTTTGACCTTCTGTTGTCAAGAGAGTTTCAATCCATACAAAAAAGTCTTAAAAGGGGTCAGTAAATACAAAAACATATCAATAATATCAATAAACTAAATACTTCATTCATTAATTCAAAATCTTCAAACTTGATTTAAGTCAGCTCCCAATCTTACTAGAAAAATACGCTTTTTATTGATACATGAAACATAATTTCTTATCTTCAACAGAATTAATTTGCAATAAGTGAATGAAGCCTAGCACCAGTTAATGAAGGACACAGTAGTCGTATGCCCAGCTATGATCAGCTGACAGCCAGCCGATCCAAATTATCACCACCCAGCTCCCACAGCCATTCACAGCTCTTTTTCTCAGCGGTGTATTGATATATGGATGTACTTCTCACCAATCCCTGCTTGCATTACTGCCGACACACTGGCAAAGCTTAACTAACCTCCTCCACCCCAGCCTCATCCTTTATCATAAAGTTTGCTGCACCGTCATATACAGGTACATCTCAAAAAACAAGAATATCATGAAAAGGTTCAATATTTTTTGTCACTCATTTCAGAAAGTGAAACCCATATATCATTACACATAGAGTGAAATATTTCAAGCCTTTATTTCTTGAAATGTTAATGATTATGGCTTACAGATAATGAAAACCCGAAATTCAGTGTCCCAGAAAATAAGAATATTACATAAGATCAATAAAAAAAGGATACTTTAAACAGAAATGTCAGGCTTCTGAAAAGTATGTTCATTTCTATGCACTCAATACTTGGTTGGGCCTCCTTTTGCATGAATTACTGCATCAGTGCGGCATGGCATGGAGGTGATCAGCCTGTGGCACTGCTCAGGTGTAATGGAAGCCTTCAGGTCATCTACATTGTTGGGTCTGGTGTCTCTCATCTTTCTCTTGATAATACCCCATAGATTCTCTGTGGGGTTCAGGTCAGGCCAGTTTACTGGTCAATCAAGCACAGTAACATCATGGTCATTGAACCAGCTTTTGGTACCTTTGGCAGTGTGGGCAGGTGCCAAGTCCTGCTGGAAAATGAAATCAGCATCTTGATAAAGCTTGTCAGCAGAAGGAAGCACGAAGTGCTTTAAAATGTCCTGGTAGATGGCTGCTTTGACTGTGGACTTCAGAAAACACAGTGGACCAAATCATCTCAAATCATCACTGATCACAGTATCGTGGATTCTGTGCCTCTCCACTCTTCCTCCAGACTCTGGGATCTTGATTTCCAAATGACATTCAAAATGTACTTTCATCTGAAAAGAGGACTTTGGACCACTGAGCAACAGTTTAGTTCTTTTTCTCCACAGTCCAGGTAAGATGCTTCTGACATTGTCTCTGGTTCAGGAATGGTTTGACAGAGGAATGCCACATTTGTAGCCCATGTCTAGGATTGGTCTGTGCGTAGTGGCTCTTGATGCGCTGACTCCAGCCTTGGTCCATTCCTTGTGAAGTTAGGCATGTCTATGCATGTCCAGTTAAAACATTCACATGGATTTCATCTCAGGTAGTATGGTCTCCTTTTTTTTATTCCAGTCAATTTACACAGCTCCTTAAGAGTCATTGAGCAGTGGTTAGCCCAAAATTTTCTTCATTCAAATGAAGAAAAAACAGAATATATTATGTTTGGAGATGCTGAGACGGCTGGCTCTGGTGTGTTGTCTTCCAGGTTCAGTCAGTCTGTCAGAAATCTGGGAGTGATTTTTGACAGTAATCTCAGATTTGACAAACAAATTGACAATGTAGTGAGGACAAGCTTTTACCAATTACGTCTTCTTGCCAAATGTAAACTGCTTTTAAGCCGTCACAATCTTGAGAAAGCTATCCATGCCTCAATAAGTTCCAGGCTAGACTACTGCAATGCACTTTATGTTGGAGTCCCCCAATCATCAGTAAGATGCCTCCAGCTTGTGCAAAATGCAGCTGCATGTGTTTTAACCAACACATCCAGACGAGAGCACATAACTCCCATTCTCTTTTCCCTTCACTGGCTTCCAGTCCATTTTAGAATTGATTTTAAACTTTTAATGTTTGTTTTTAAAGCTCTGAATGGCCTTGCTCCATCCTATTTATCTGAGATTTTAACAATTCGGTATCATGGCTGGGCCTTGAGGCCATCCAACCAACTTTTGCTGGAAGTGCCCAGGTCTAAATACAAACACTGGGGTGATCGAGCTTTTTCAGTTGCTGCACCCAGGCTCTGGAACAATCTCCCCCCTGAAATGCGTGTTATCTGTGATTTGAGCGTCTTCAAATCAAAACTAAAGACTTATTTATTCAGGATGGCTTTTTATACCTAGTAGTGCTGTGAGTGTTTTTTTTATTTATTTTTACTTTTGTTTTATGGAGGGGCTATATAAATAAAGTACATTTACATTTACATTTACATTGATTCAAAGTCTGGTCCTTGATCACTGTGCAGAGTGCACTGTGTTGTTTACACATTTTTTGCAGCCGTTTTGGCTCTAAGGTTGAGTGAAGGAAATGCCAATCCATATTTTTTGAAGCAGTCTGTGATTGCCAGGATAACTTTGGTTTTGCTTTTGTCTAGTTCCAGTGACAAATAGTCCATGCAGATGAGTTACAGGGGTTGTGTTGTCTCAGTGGTTCCCAAAGTGGGCCTCCCCCAGGGGGACACGAGATTATGGGGTGGTAGGGGGGCACAGCAAAGCTAAGCAACACAAGCTAATGACTTCAACACTGCAGAATAGGAGCAGTTCATTGATGTCACCTCAGATTCAACAATGTCATTGAGAGCCTTGGCTACAATTTTTCCTTTTGTAACATCCTACACATTCTTGTCACAGGAGTGTTGTTCTGGAGTGCCAATTGGTTTAATTCTTGTAAGAGAAGGGGAAGATCATGAAGATCATCCCTTAAGGAAGGTGGTGGTGTTTCTCCATTCTTTGTTATGACATGTTTGATGTTTGTTTTGCAGCTATTTCTTGTTCTGTGAGCTGATGGATGGTGGAGGTTTAGAACTGACTGTCGGTGATGGAATTCTCAAGGAGTGCATGAGGGGATGTGGAAAGCGACTGAACAAGAGCAATATTACAGTCGAAATCTGTGGCATTTGAGGTGTAGATCAGTTGTCTATCACAGATAACTAATGCAGTGAGTAATCAATGTTAACCAGGGTAGGGTCAGACAGATGATTTCTAAGTTTTCTCACTCTTTTTGGGACTTGTATAAATCAGAGTGGCATCTGCATTTTGCTAGCATGGATACAGAATTTTAAAGGAGAAGGTGGATAAAGCAGGAATTCCCCTGCAGCAGGTAAATGAGAGGACTGCTGTCTGTTACCACTCTGGACTGATTTCCATAAAGATAGTCACTAAATTTTTCTGTCACAGCCTATTTCAGAGCAAGGAATTTCAAAACATGGGCTGGATATCAGGATCTGCTGCAAGACTTCCCTCTGCTGGCATAAGAGAGGACTCATTTTTTTTCTCCTTCATGTTCTTGATAGAGCACAGCTCCAAGATTGGTGGAGCTGGGATCTGTGTACATCTGGTTTGGCTTTTGAGGATCAGCAAATGCAAAGACTAGAGCAGCTGTGAGTTTTTGAATTACTGTTTCAAAAGCTTGCTGACAAGCAGATGCACATCAGCTACCAAAGGGTTCAGACATTTCTGTTTTACAGTGGTGTGAAAAAGTATTTGCCCCCTCTCTGATTCCTGAGTTTTTTTGCTGATTTATCACACTTAAATATTTCGGATCATCAAACCAATTTTTATATTTCCAAAGACAACCCAAGTAAATGGAAAATGCAGTGTTTGAATGATTATTTAATTTTTTAAGGGGGAAAAAAATCCAAACTCTGAGAGTGCAACCACGACTCATCCAGAAGGTCACAAAAGAACCTACGACATCCGAAGACCTGTAGGCCTCACTGGCCTCAGTTAAGGTCAGAGTTCATGACTCAACCATAAGAAAGACACTGGGCAAAAATGGCACCCATGGGAGAGTTCCAAGGCCAAAACCATTGTTGACCAAAAAGAGCACAAAGGCTTGTCTCACATTTTCCAAGAAACATCTTTTTTTTTTTTTGTAATTAGTGAAAAAGTGAAAATACACAGAAGAGTAACAAGAAAACACAACAAACATGCACACATACAAAGAAAGCAAAACCAAAGAGACAAACAATTGATATCAATTGATTAAGAAAAATAAAAGATATGTAATTATATATATATAAAGAAACAAAACAGACATTATTATGGTTTGGTATTGGATAATCCATGGTGTGTTCAGGTGTCCTGGCTTACATAGTATAAGTTACTCAAGTCTTGTAAGTTAAGGGGAATGGGAGACGGTTATAAAGAAGGTATAGTTGTCCTATAAATAAAACAAAATAATAAAAAAGGGGATGGGGGGACTAATTAGACTCACAATTATATCAGAAATTGAAGTGATAATATTAATGGTAATAATAGTACTAAAAAAAACAGTATTTATAATATAATAACAACAATGATAGTAGGCATGCCAATAATAACGGCACACTTACACACCGCCATACACATGTCTCCAGTTGCATTTAGTTTTCCTTTTATTCAAACAATATGTAAATCTTTGGGCCAAGAAAGGACCGAGAGTGGGTGGAGAGGTGGTGAGGGGGCTAACGGCCCGCAGTGACATGTAGACCCCCAGCCATGCGGCGGCAGCCCCCCCCCCGTGAGTACGCTCAGAGCGGTGGTTGCTACATCAGCTCTGCCACCTCACTCCCAGAAAGCCATATAATTTTATATTTACGTATACATACGTACATTTGCTTTTGTTATTAGATTTAATATTTCAAGATGAGCTTGTCTGCCCCCAGACCCAGACAAGGGTGTGTCGGTACTCTGTGGAGTACAACTCCCAGACCCTTGAGGAGGAAGCCTGTCCAACCCTCGCGAGTTACCTTTAATCAGAAGTCAGACATATGCCTTGTTGATGTCAATGAGGGGGGCCAAGGGAGAGGGGGTGTGTGTGTGTGTGTTTGTGTGTGGGGTGTAAGGCCTCCATGGTGGGGTCACACTCAAGAAACATCTGGATGATCCCCAAGACTTTTGGAGAAATATTCTGTGGACTGACGAGACAAAAGTTGAACTTTTTGGAAGGTTTGAGTCCCGTTACATCTGGCGTAAAAATAACACAGCATTTGATAAAAAAAGAACATCATGCCAACAGTCAAACATGGAGGTGTCAGTGGGATGGTCTGGGGCTGCTTTGCTGCTTCAGGACCTGGACCACTTGCTGTGATTGATGGAACAATTCCATTTTGAAATATTACATGCCACAGGTAGCAAACAGAGGTATGGGAAAAATACTTTTCCAGAGACAGTTAAAGGCTAAACTCCTTTAGTTGATTCAAAACTTTCATCAGCTTAAAACAGTGGTTCTGAAAGTAGGGGTCAGGACCCGGCTGGGGTTGGCAAGGCACTGAGAGGGTGCTGCCAGATGCCATCCAAAACAGAAAATATTTTTAAATGATTTCAAATCATATATTTCACCCATTTATATGAAAATATATATGTGCATAATCAATCAAATGTAAAATGAAAACCTAATAATTTGGTGAGATTTATGCAAGAATCAAAGTAATGTTTAAAAAATTCTTGAAATGTAAGTCTGCACACACCTATTCTTGAATGTGCACAGCTGTCTTCAACAATGCTTTAGCCACCTTCAGGTACAGTGGGGGTCCCTGGCTTCTGATAATGCAGACCTATTGGTCTTGTGTGTGTAGCATGAGGCTGAAAGCTCCTGTTTACCTTTGGGTTAAAAAGTTGTTTCCCTTTGCAGCACATTTGTATTCAAGCTACATTGACCAATTACGTGTCAGCAGGTTTTGATATGAGAAACCATCTGTGGAAAGCAAAAACAAGCATTATCTGCACTAAAGACATACCAGCTCCCATCAGGGCTGTTTTAACAATGATTTAGCCCATTGATTTTTGTAAACAGATATCAGAGTGACAGTGTAGCTGACAATCAAATATAGCGCAAACATTTCAGCCCCAGACACAAATCTACTTGATGCCCTGCTATTAAAGCCAATTAGGGTTTAGATTTTCCTGCTACCTCAAACACATCAGAGATAATGGCTCCAACATCCATTCAGTATTTTAGTCGTTTTCATCTCTTCTTGAAGACAATCTCTAGCACATGTCCATCACGTGATTTTGGCAGTGTGTTTCTTTGTTAACCAGCAAAACAATGCTCACTTTAACTAACATTAATGCCCCAGAAGACTCAAAGTGATGTCTGATGGTGATCTTTATCTTTAAATAATGTTAACAAGCTAAAGAAAGCTAAGTAGCACTTAAATATGTGAGACTTTCTGAGCTGTGTGTGAGGAAGGATTTTCCACTACTGTAGATATCACAGTACATAAACATTACCACAGCTAAGCTCTGGTTCTGACTTTTCTGGTTTACTGATTTAATTGGTGTGCCAGGTCCTGTATAAGGTAAAAGAACCAGAACCTACAGGTCCTATTACTGTTTGAGTTTCTTTTTATGTAAACAAGAATTGTACTGAAAGGAATAAAAGGCCTGGTGCTGCACCTCCACATAGTGGTCAATGGTAACCCCACTGCCTTTAGCTCTGCCCTCCAAGCTGAACTTAGCTCATCATGTTCATATTGCTGGTGTTGGGCCAAAACCTTGTATCTCCATTTTTTATTTTTCATAAATCAGTGCTATTGGTCACCTTAGTATCTGCCATTGGATTTTAACCAATTTTAAGACAGCAAAAAGTGTAAAAACGATTCTATGACTGTTCAGTGTTTTATTGGAAAATATAGCATTTCTTTCATTCCCTGAAAAGTAGTAATTTTGGAGAAATGAGGTTTTGGCCTGATGCCAGCAATATGCATATATTATCATATCAAACTGTATTTATACTATATTAATATTCAAAATACAATATTTTCTTCAGGAAGTATCATTAATTTACCCTTAAAAGATATACAAAACTGTATGTTCTAGGTCTTAGCAGGGCTCTGCAGTTGTTTGGGTGTCAGGCACAAGAAGAAGTCTTGTGAGTTACATTAAGAATTGATATTAGATAAGCTTATGAATAATTTCACTGTCAAACGATAAATAGAAGAGGGTCCAGAATATATAACACCAATGAAGGGTAATTAGCTGCAATCATGGAGTGGTTCCAAACTCTGTGAAGTTAGTCTATATACATAGAGAACAGGTTGATTAAATCCTGGGTTGCTCTGTAGAGAAAACATCTTATTATTGTAATTCTTCTGCCATTGAGTGCTCTTTTTTGTGCATTAATTGCTACAACATCCTCTGATCTTATTAAAAAATAAATCCTCAATACAGATATTTCAGGATTTTTTTCTTTATAATCTATTGGCAACAGACTCTTCATTACTAATCTCTCTTAAAAAGCAAATCTTTGAAATAAAACATATTAACGAGGGTCTTGATTGCATCTTTCAAAAAGACTAAGTTTAAATAAGACATATTATACGACTTAAATGAATGACCAACAATCACCCTCCACTCTCTTGTTTAGGAGACTGAATCAATTTTTGATTACATGGTTCAGAGTACAAGCTGTAGCCACAAGGCTTATTAGCCTGGTTGACTGGAGTTTGGCTTCCTCTCTTAGTGCTTGTGAGTGTGTGGGTGTGTGTCTATGTGTGTTAGTTAGTTTACATCCCTGGGTGACTGCCAGGGGGCAAGAGCATTGGGAGAAATTGTACAAATCTGGATCTAGACAAGTATGGGACATGGAGACTGAGGTACATGTCGTGGAGAAATCACAGAGGGAGAGGTGGCAGGCCTGGAGGTGATTGAGGAATGGTGACATTATTATAATTTTCCTCAACCACAAATATCTGAAAAGTCATCAAGAACTGATTTCAAGATCGGAATCATTGCATATGTGGTCCTGTAGAGCCTCCTAGATGATCAGAAGTGTGTCACAATTCAGATGTGTGATTTCTGAGATGTAACTCGCTACTGCAACCATGAAATCACTCCATTGGCTGAAAAATTATTTTGGCATGGTATATTTACTGGTGCAAACACACTAACAATGGGGAAATCATTATGGCAGCAGCAGTAAGGCTTTTCAGTGCAGTCAATAAAGAACCTAGGGGAGTTATACGATTTGGCAAGGATTTTTTAAAAGTAGATTGCTGCAAACATTACTATAAACATTTTATATATATATATATATATATATATATATATATATATATATATATGTGTGTGTGTGTGTGTGTGTGTGTGTGTGTGTGTGTGTATCTATAAATTATAGGTATTTTAGAATATTATGGGTTTTTTTAAATTCAAGAAGTTAAAAAAGTTAAAATATTAGAGTGTTGCAAAACATCAGTCCAAAAAGAGGTGTATAATACAGAAACGCTGACCTTCTGCAACATTATTCTCATTTATGCATTCAGTTATTCTTTTGCACAAATCACCGAATCTATGCAACATGGCATGGAGCCAATCAGTCTGTGGCACTGCTGGGTTGTTATGAAGCTCAGGTTGCTCTGATAGCAGCCTTCAGCTCATCTGTATTATTGAGTCTGGTGTCTCATCTTCCTCTTGACTACTGGCAAGAGATTCTCTTCAGGTCAGGCCAGTTTACTGGCCAGTCAAGCACAGTAACACCATGCTGATTGAACCAGTTTCTGGTAGTTTTGGCTTCGCTGTGGTCAGGTGCCAAGTCATGCTGGAAAAGGAAATCAGTATCTCCATAAAGCTTCTCAGCAGATGCAAGCATGGCATCCTCTTAAATCCCCTGTTACATGGCTGACAGCATTGACTCTGGACTTGATAAAGCACCCCAAACCATTACTGACAGTGGAAACTTTACACTGGACTTAAAGCACATTGGATTCTGTGCCCTTTTAATCTCCCCTCAGACTCTGAGGCCTTGATTTCCAAATGAAATTCCAAATTTAATCTCCCTGGTCTATTTTTTTCTTTTCCTTAGTCCAGGTGAGAAGCTCTTAGCATTGTCTGTGGTTCAGGATTGGTTTAACACTAAGAACATGACGGTTATAGTCCATTTCCTGGACATGCTTGTGTGTCGTGGCTCTTGATCCACTGACTCCAGCCTCAGACAGCTTCTTGAAGCTTCCCTAAGTTCTTGAATCTGATTTGTTTGACAATCCTCTGAAGGCTGAGCTAATCTCTTGTGCTTGTGCACCTTTTCTTACCACACTTTTCTCTTCCAGTCAACTTCCCATGAATATGCTTTGATACAGCCCTCTGAGAATAGCCTGACCTTTCAACAGTGGCCTTCTGTGGCTTATCCTCCATGTGAAGGTTGTCAATGGTTAGTGAACACCTGTCAAGTGATCAGTCATCCCCATGATTGTGGTTGTGTGTACTGAATTAGAGCAAGGGAATGAAGGCTCGGGAAAGCTTTGCTAATCGGACTTTTCCACAACATTCTAATAATTTTAGTTTGTAGATTCTAAATGTTCATGAGCTGTAAGCCATAAAAAGATTAAAACCAAAAAACTTTTGGATGTAAATCACAGGTACATTTGTTTGTCATGAAGTTCTAATTTTTTGAGATGTACCTGTACTGGTTTCATGGATACACGAGTCCCACCCTTATCTGACTGCTTTGATAACTACCAGGCCTGCCTACAGAGTTATCTGGGCCCCTGAAAACCCAGTGAATTGGTCTTTCCCAGTTGTGATTTACTAATGACATCGATGCATGTGTGTTGGATCAGTAGAATTGGTGCTTGTGCCCAATTTAACAATTTTTTACATTTTTTTCTACATTTAATCCTTTCTACAACTTCAGCCGCCCGGTTTCACCACATTTAATCAATCTCGTTATTTTTTAACTGCTTTCAACATTTTCTGTCTATTTTTGCCCCCGATTTTTAAATCATATTTGCCATTTTTAACCCATTTTGGCTACTTTTTAACCTCCTTCACCACTTTTCTGAAAAAAAATTGCCCCTTTGTTGCCTTTTTAACCCATATTTTCTGCTTTAAAACCATTTTGCTGTGTTTCAACCATGTTCAACATTTTCCACCCATTTTTGCCCCTTTTTGGTACTTTTCACTATCTTTAATTCATATGTGCTGCTTTTAAACTATCTTTGCCCATTTTTAACAGCTTTTTCCATTTCTCCACTTTTTTCCTTGTTTGCATCTTTTAATCGATATTTGCCACTTCTAACCCATTTCTGCTACTTTTAAACCAGTTTCACCTTTGTCCTTCTTTTACCTATTTTTGACTCACATTTGCCGCTTTTAACCCATTTTTCCAACTCTTTTTAACCCATATTTACTGGTCAAAACCATTTTTTACTGCCATTTTTTCCTGCCCATTTTTGCCTTTTAATTAACTGATATTTGCTGCTTTCAATCAATTATTGCCAATTGTTAACTCCTTTCACCAATTTTCTGCAAATGTGTGCCCTTTTTTTGTCTTTTTTTAACCCATGTTTGCAATTTTAAAACCTTTTGGCTATTTTTTCTCACTGCTTTCCCTCATTTTTACACCAACTTTTTTACACCTTCTTTTGCCTATGTTTACGCCATATTTTGTTGCTTATAACCTACTATTGCTAAATTTTAACCAATTTCAACATTTTTCTGCCCCTTTTATTCCCTTTCAATCCATATTTACTGCTTTTAATCCATTTTAGCCACTCTTTAACTACTTTTCCCCACTACCATTGTTTTTACTTTCA
Organism: Cheilinus undulatus; assembly: GCF_018320785.1. Taxonomy (NCBI): domain Eukaryota; kingdom Metazoa; phylum Chordata; class Actinopteri; order Labriformes; family Labridae; genus Cheilinus; species Cheilinus undulatus. The sequence goes on along the minus strand of NC_054874.1, from coordinate 24,526,000 downwards.
ACCCATTTTCCCAACTTAGGCTTCTAAGTTGCAATATTTTTTGTTCCCTTAAATTTGTTTCAGGTCCTTCTACTTTATTCCTGATTCTGTCAGTGTGCCCATCCACATTATTAACATTACAAACAAAAGGGGAATTCTGAGAAAAGGGGATTACATTTTTAAAATATGATATTGTACTACAGCATCAACAAATATCTAAAATTCATTTGTGTTGATTTGATAAGAGAGGTTATTATTCAGGGTAAATATAAAATATGGTTATCACATCCTAACTTAACAATAGACCATGATTTTCCTGATCTCCATGGGCCCCTATTTGACTAGGATCCAGAAAGCTCCTCCCTTCATTCCCCTTTATGGGTGGCCCTGATAACAAGTAAACTTGAACTCCTGGTGCTTCGAATGAGGGCCACTCTTCTCCTCATGGCAGCTTGTCAAAAACTGTTTCTCTGTCAGTAACAGTGGGCTTTCTTAAGGGGCTGGCATCAGGGAGCATTGTTAAAGCGGTAGGCAACAATATTATACACAAGGGCCTTTTTAAAGTAGTCTAAACCATCTTTCTACCAGAGTTACGTGAGTGACAAGAATACAGTAAAGTAATAAACAGCCAAGGAAGCAACATTCATTATTGACATTTAAAAGAAGTGTTCTTTCAAGAAGCTTTCTCTTAGTTGCACAACATCAAATTGAGAGATTATAAAGCGTATGGTGTCACATATTTAGTTGATTGAGATGAAAAGATAATAGAAAGGGTAAAGGGATTGAGTATTGATGGTAAGGAAGGTAATAGTTGCTAAATATACAATCACATTACTCTAATAAAGTAAAAGGTACCTTTAATGGACAGTGTGCTTTAAAGAGATGAGGTCCAAGCATAGACTGTCTAAATGTGGACATGGTCCCAGTGCAGTCACCCATCAATGGTAGAAAATGACTTTTTTGTATATGACTTCCCCTGTCTTTACAATCAGCATAAATAGACACGCAAGGAACTGTATTTTTTTTTTCCTCACTGCTGCATTGGCTTCATTTTACAACACTAGAGGTTGCTGCTCAGGTTGAACAGTATGTCAGGAGCAACAAAAAGAAGGCAAGCACGCATACCATATCTTAGTATCACCTGTGAAAGGTTTGACAATATTATTATATTGCATTCATGTGCATCCCTTTTCTGTTGCTGCTCTTTGTACATTCCCCTGCACCTATGTGAGGAACATTTATCAGCCTCTGTGAGCCTGACTTCAAAACCAGCCCTCCATTAAGTCCATATATAGACAACAGTGTACAAACACAACACAGATCACTGGTGATGCTGCCTCTGGTCATGCAAGGAGATGCAACCATATGGTGTCAGTGGTTGTAAAAAGAGATGAGAAACATGTTTGAAGATCATAACCAAACTGCATGTTGAGGATGATGAAACCCTGAGGTAAGCAGGATGCAGTCCCTTCCCTGTGACAGTCACACTTGAGACATTCAAAGCCAAGGTGACAGTGATAGATTTTATCTGCAGCCAGCCGCTAACCGCCTTTTATCTCCAATCTCAGGGGTCCTGTGACGAAACTGGTCACAATGTTTTTCCTCCTCTTTCCACCCCCATACTTCTCTTTTTCTTGTTCCTCTCTGCCTTTTCATCCCACCTCTTTAATCCTTTTTAAAAACTCTCTCTTTCTTCCTTTTTTCTTGGATGAACTTCTTTGTCTTCCTGACTGCAGTCTGATTGTTTTTGGCTTTTGTTTCCACTTATTCCTTTTCGTTCTAACTTGTCTCTGGCCTTCCTCATTTTGAAGCTGAACTTTTTATCATCAATCCCTCTCAGTCTTCTCCTGTTTTACCTCCTACCTTTTCCTGTTTTTATCTTTCTTTGTAACCTCTTCTTTTCCTTTGCCCTTTTGATCACTGTTCTCTATCATTTTGGCACACTTCAAATTGCCCCTCTACCCACAAACCTTTTATTTTGAACATGTGCTTACCTCTTTACAGCTTACCCTTCTTTAACTTTATCTCTTTGCCTCATGTCTTCAGCTTCTTCTTCTCTATCATCCTCATCTTCACTGCCTTCTCTCTCCTGCTCTCCCCTTCCAAAAAGGATCAGTGTAAAACATTTCTGATATTTTGACTCTTTTTTGTGTCTCTCCCAAAAATGTTCTTTTCATCCTAAGTCTTCTTGTAGATGCTCATTCTTAAACAATAATTGCAGCTCTACATCTGTGCCAGAACTTTGCTCCTACTAACAACGTGCATCCTCACCCACTGGGTCAGTTGGGAGTGTCATGCCCAAGTATTTTTATTGTGTATTCCCCCCTTTAATTCCATAATTTCACATTAAACATAAACCCATCATTGTAGTTGGTTTAATCCAAAGTTGCAAAAATATGAGATGTTACAAGTTGTGCACCTGCTAAGGACATTTATTATCTCTAATCCAGTTGTTTTTTAATCCACTGAGACCAATGCTGTTTTTAAACCATTGTGTCTCGCCTGGACCTCTTGTTTTAAAAAGCTTGTAAAACATCAACCTTGTGACGTACAGTCAAGCTCTAAACCTCCTTTTTTCAGGACAACCTGGGCGTCAAAAATATGTGTGCTGCAGCAAAAACACTTAAATTCTAAAAAAGTTATGGGACTTTAAAGACAAAAGAAAAATAACTAATCGCTAATGGCTTTCTTGCATGAACTTGTTCTTCCATCTCTTAGGCCATAAAGTGCAAAAATAGTCTGAATAAGTCTTCAAATATTAACATTTTTACAAAAAAGTCATTGTGCCTTTTTATATTGGCTACTTTTTAGTCATTATTCAAAGCAGTTCCTGTCTGCAGACACAGAAGGACCCATCACGGCCTCTCTGTGTCTCTTTCTCTCCATTATGAGCCATTCAGGCTCGCTCCTCCAGTTCCTAAGTGTTAGGCAAGGCATGGCTTGTGGATGGAACAGCCTGGCACTGGTTGTCACATGCATCATAGAGAATTGCCATGGTGGCTAATTCTAAAGCTAGTAGCAGGGAACAGTCGAAAAATGGATTTAATAATGGATGCAAGACATTTGGTACGTTTGGTTACTGACATGGATTTAATCTTTAAAGACCCAGGAAAGTCACCCAAGTTCCAGGATCACCAGAAAATATTTTGTAAGAGCTAGGAAGGCATGGATAGCATCATTAGAATGGCACAATAGCGGGCTTTAAGAGAAAAAAAAACAAGTAAGCGACTACAACTTACAGTTCAAAAATAATTTAACTTCGAATAACAAGTGTCTCTTCTTGTATACAACAACACCAAACTCAGGGGATTAAAAGAAATTTCAAAGCCCTCAGGGAACTTTTAGTGGAAAAATTCATGACTTTCTACAAGTAAAGAAATCATTCTTTTTTATATTGTACGGTAAGATAGGTATACAAGGTCTGTCAAGGTAATGGGTCTTCGTGTGTGTTTGAGCTATGGATGGGGTAGGGATTAGCAGGTTGTGTAATTGTGTGATGTAATATCTGGGGAGTATATAACCGCAATCTCAAGTCTCTACATCTATTGTTTGTTTATTCAAGTGCTCAATTCAGGCCATCAATTGATGGGCACAGAGCAACAAACAAACCGTCAGAATCATTCAGACTACTGCAGCAAATGCACAGAGATGAGACGATGTTGTGCTTGTGCTGATGTTGTTTTCAAGAGGCACAAGAGGTTCAAAGAGGGACGCTTGGATATGGAAGACAACCCCAGGAACATAAGGCCTTCAACAAGTAGGGATGAGTCCAACGTAGAGCACATGAGGAAGGTGGTGTGTGGCGTTTGTTGTGGCTGGCTGTTCCACTGATCGAAAGTTAACTAGACATAAATCGCGACAGTGAGTGGAAGATTTTTACCGAACATCTGGGCATGAGGAAGATCTGTGCAAAGATGGCGGCGAAGATGCTGAACGATGACCAGATGGCGCAGTGCATGCAGGTGTGTCAGGACATTCTTGAGAGGCTTGAAACTGAACCAGACTTGTTGGGGAGAATCATCACTGGTGATGAGTTATGGATCTTTGATTAAGACCTGGAGACCAAGTGCCAGGGCCTTCAGTGGAAGAGTCTGGAGTTGCAAAGACTGAAGACAGCAAGACAGTCAAAGTCCAAAGACAAACTCATGTTGCTCGCGTTCTTGGATGTGAGGGGCATCCACATTGAGTTTTTGCCCCAAGGCTAGACGATCAACCAGCATGTCGACGAAGAGATCCTGCGGTGTTTGCTTCGCTCAGTGCTCAGGAAAAGGATAGGAAGGTGTGTTAGAGTCCAAAGGGATTGTTTTGAAGTGGGAAACATGTAGTCTATATTTGAAATACATTTTTTGTGGACCCAGTCCAGCAATATTAAATTGACTTTCAAACTACTTTTAAATGCAGAAAAGTTACATACTGTTACTTCAAATGTTACTCTCTTTTTAATGAGACATTGCATTTCTTTTGCATACTGATAATAAATTCATCATAGATCCAGTAATTGTATGCAGTCCAAGCTTTGGCAGATGATCCAGATAGATCACAGATCAATGGTGATTGAATGCATCTCTACTTATAAGTGTAATGAAATGAGTAAGATGAGTGTGTCCTTTTCTTTCTGGACAGCTTAATAGAGAACAGAACTATATTGTCCTTTTATACATCACAGAGAGACAAGCTAGGAAAAAATAGATCCAAATGCGAGTTTATGAGGTCCCCATTAATCTTCTCCTGGTGACAGCCCATCATCTGTGTGTGTTTGATTATAAGACCGATTATGCTGCAGAGGAGGCACAAAGTCTACCTCAGACACAGCTAAATATGTGCACTCACTTGATGATTTCAATTTCAATCCTCATGTATATCAGCCTCCGTTTTTATCTACAAACATGTGCAAATATATGTACATAATCATTCTGTACAATTTTTCAAGAAAGCCAAAGGGAAATTTCTAAAATATTGACTTAGACCTCTTGGACTAAAGCACAACTTTTCAAACTTTAGTTGAGTTATTCAATCTGATCTGGTATTTTATTTTTTATTTTTATTTTTTATTTTTTTTTTGATGGAAGACTTTTTAGAAGACTTGTTTGTCCTTTTACTGACCTTATACTGGATTTTGACCTTTCCTGCAAGCATAAATCTCAAAATGAGCTTGCTTCACTAGCAGTTTGACCTTAAATGAAATGCTCTGTTAAAGTCGAGGCTTCATTTTATCATGATTATATCTTTATATCTGTTTTCTGTTAAATAAAACATGACTCAGAGTAGTGATAAAAACGAAAAAAGTTTCAAGTCGAACAGCACTATTAGAAACTTCGTTGAAGCGGTTCGAGATTGCACCATTTAGGGTATTTAATGCTTGATTAAGAAGCTGCAGATCATTGGAGAGATACTGTTAAAATGTAACAGTGTATTATCCTTCTACTAAATGCTCTTGGTCCCTTTTAGCAGTTCATTTTGCAGCTCATTGTCAGCTTAGCAACAAAAATCTGTCTCTGGGTGACATTATCAAGACGTCCAACTCTGCCGGAGATTATCACATCAAACCACCAGAATAAATTGGCTGTGAAACTTTATATTCCTTTTAATATCATATCAGCTGGTGTCAGCTCATCTATATCCCATTTAAAACCCAAGGTTACATCAGCCACTGTAACATATTATAGCATATCACAGCCTTCATGCATTATTGAGAAAAATAACTCAAGGATGGACAGAACTCCTGTTCCTTTTCTCCTTTTATCTATATATTTGACCAAATATGTCCCTCACTCTTCAGAACATATTTTAAAGCAGGATGACCAGTTACAGCAGAAGAGATAGATCCAGCAGAAAAAGTGCAAGTCCTGGTAAAAATTTTGTTTGCCTAATCAGCTGTTCTTTTTTGCTTTAAACTGCTGATTTGTCTCTAACCCAACCTCGACCCTCATTTAAGGAAAAGAGGAACTTTTTGTGACCTTGTTAATAAAGTTTTCATAGACGTTGATGGTGAATCATCATTAATGGGCAGGGTAAGAGTGGGACTTACTTGTTTTATAGCTTAGATCAGCTTAACCTGACACACCAGATAAAGTGTGTTTACATGTCCATAGCATGGATATGTTTCACATCCATCTGGGAAAGTGTTTGGTAAGGGAAGGACTATACCAAAAAAATCCTCAGAGGAAGATTGGATGAACATTCTGTGTGGCACATTTATTTCAGGCCAATCGAAGCAAAAAGACATCGTCATTCATCTGTCTTTAGTGCAAAATAGATGATCAGATTACGTGGATGCAATCCCATGCCTGAACACTAGTGGAACTAATGAGCCAAATAGGAATGTCCACCGTCAATAAAGCTTACAAGAGAAGAAGGTTTAAGTGATACCATGGAGAAACAAGTTTTTCTACACAGATAACTGATGGCAGTCAACATTTTGTAGAGTTTGTTGGTAAGTCACAATCCTGTTTACTCACTGCTGTCACATAAGTCTGACAAACATTAAATAAAGAAGCAGTTGCTTACATTAGTTAACAGTAGTGTTAACCCATTTAAGCCCAAGACAGTATCAAGTTTTACTGTCTCAGCTTTTGTTTTATTACATAAAGTGTTTAAACAAGGTATGACTGGTGAAATGTATACACCTTCCTAAAACAGGGAGTTTGGTAAGGATGTGGACAAATACTTGGAGTAATGTTGCCCTTTGATGGCCCCTTACTCAGAAAAAGCCTAGATCTGCCACTGGGTTCACCACCTCTACCTGAATCCACAGCTTTGGCTCTGGTGTCCTCAAGCCACAAGCCTTTCCAGGGCAACAAGTTCTAATCATGCCAATGTTGGAAACCTCTTGACAACCTGTCCTACCACTTCCAGCCCAAGGATGCATGGAAAGTTGACAAGACCGACATTGCCATTGTCCAAGCGCCTCATTAAACCGCCAACCGTGGCCCAAAGCAGGTCAGAGCCATCGCATCTGAGCAAAGAGTGCCATTGGTGGCAATGGCATTGGCTGTCAATGCTATACAGATAATTCTGTCCCATTCCACTTTGTCCAAGATGGGCCAACAGGCAGCCTCAGATCATACAGTTAGTCAGGATGGACGTAGCAGAATGACTTCTTGATGTTTCTGAAACACAGCCATGAATCGATGAATGGTGGGAAATCCTGGAAAACCATGACCATGTAAGACTTGCCAAGTAGCCTACAATTTTTAAGATGAGTTCATTAAAACAGGGACAGTACATATAAAAAATAGTCAACATTTTCAATGACAGGGATCTGTCATCAGCATTTGTCACTGATAGACCACCTCTGCTAATATGTGAAACAATATGATCATGGTAGCTTTATCATGACTGGGTTTGTTTACATTTTAAAATAACATATATAACAATAAAGAATTTTATTGCAGATGTCATAACTAAAGGTTTTGTTGCTTAAATACATTGAACTGAAAAAAGATATTATACTATCATGAACTGTATTTTAGGGAACAGTGCTTAAATACAAGAACACTCCTCTTTAGGTGTTTTATCAGTAAAGAAAACTACCAATTTTGTAGTTAGACATGAACAACATTTAACAACTTAAGGAAAACACCCTTTACCTTACTGAAGATTAGTGCAAAGGACTTTCGAACCCAACAGTTTCATGCTGTGGCAATCATCACCACATGATTTACAGGGGTTTTCATTTGCGAACCTGCAATCAGACCTTCAGGGTATGTCACCATTCCTTTTTGCCATGCTTTCTCAGGTCATCAAACAATCACCTGTGCTGCTGCTGCTGTCGCTATGTCTTTGAGGGGAAGGGAAGCCCACCTGTCAGCCTTTGCATGCTATCGCAATAGTGTCCTACAATATGATGGAACAAAGAAAGCAGTTCTCAAAAGGCTTAGTAAATTGGTTTGGCATCACAACATCCCACACTACAGCTGTTGGAAAACAAAAGGAATAGGCAGACACCTCCGGAGAACGTCTCAAGCTGTTGAAAGTAGAGAACGTAGTTTTTCTCCATAACCAAAAAGAAAATGGAGATACACACACTGATGAAGGCTAAGAACTGGAACAAGCTCACTAACTCAGGGACCTGGAAAGTGCAATGCAAAGCATGGAGTCTTGTCAGGTGAGAAGGTCCGAACATGACCACTGTCTGGGATGTTGGTCTTTATTTATTTATTTTGACAATGCTCAGTTTTCATTTTCAGCATCCAGATGTACAGTGTATTTTTTTTTTTTTTTTTTTTTTTTTTTTTTTGCTAAATACAGATGAAACTCTTGAAAGTTCTGCAGAGAACGCCACTACCGCACAGGAAGCTACTGACACCACCAGTGCTTTACTGATGGACTTGGGGCCTAACTGTCATGATTCAGGTTTTGATTTGTTATGTTTATGAGTTTCTCTAGTGTTCTCCTGTGTTTTTTTGGTGTATTTCATGTTTCTAGTGTTAGTTTATGACCTCTTGTGTTCCTGTGGTTTGCGTGCTTTGTTATATCATGTTTCCAGTATTTAGTTGATTATTATTTGTGTTTCATTATTTCTTGTGGAGTTCTAGTGTGGTTTGTAAATCCTTTTCCCTGCCTGTTTGAGTTTCCCTCCTTGTGTTGTGTTCTTTGTATCCCCTTTGTATCCTCCTGTGATTTCAGTGCTTCCTTAATTGTAGTTTCTAGCGTATTGAATTGTTTGTTCTCTGTTATTTCCATGTTTCTAGTTTCACTTTATATTAAGGTCTTCGTAGTTTATACATTTTGATGTTTTGTGAGTTAATTTTTCTTCCCCTGTGTTGGCACTGTTCCTTGTCCACTGTGTTTCATGTTTAGTTTAACTCCCTGTGTTTGTATTTGTTTCCTTGCTCCCCTCCTTGTGTCTCTTATGTTTGAATCTCATCTTGGTCCAGTGTTCTTGTGTATTGTGAAGCTTCCTGTTTAATTTTGTAGTTGCCTTCCCTTGTGTGTGATTCTAGTTTTGTTTTCTGCCTCAGTTTCCCTCCACTGTGATTACCCTCACTAGTTTCACCTGAATCTTGTTTACCACACCCGTCTCTCCTTGTGCAATCACTCCATGTATTTAAGTCCTGTGTTTCTCCCTGTCCTTTGTCAGTTTGTCACGTCTTCTTCTGTGCTTCTCCTTGTGCTTCTCCCCGTGCTTCTTCATTGTTTTGTTGCCTTCAGTGGATTTTTGCTTTTCATGGACTTTGATTTAAGTAAGTTTTGTTTTATGGCTTTTTCCCTCATGGATCCTCAGTTGCTTTTTCACTGTGTTTGACTTCAGTTTGTTTTATTATATCCTTTTTGAGTAATCAGCATTTGGGTCCCTCGCCTTTTGTTTTTTGGATTTTTGCCTTCTGACACTAATAATGATGAAGGCACAGCTGTGTTCACCTTCAGGTCTTTGCCAGATGCTGAAATGGCTAATCTAAGAATGGCTTTACTGGCTGAAGCAAAACCATCAACAAAGTCAAGTCCACCACCTACTTATTCACTTATATTTGACAAGCTGGACTTTTCATACGGACATCCTTTACCAATCCAGCCAATGAAACAAAGTCAATACATACTAATATGACATACTGGATCCACCTCCTTGCAGTAGAAGACAGAGTGCCCACAGCACATCTGAGTAATGCCAAGGCAGGACAGATGATTATGGACTAGGACATTGGGAACTCCCTCCCTGGTCATGAGATCCAAGATGAGGATGATGGAGGAGAAGAAAGCAGGGACAGAGAACAAGAAAATGAGGATATTGGAAGAAAAAAAAGCAGGGAAAATTGGGGTCTGTCTTAGGGTTGTAAAGAGGAGGAGACGATGGAAGATAAAGGAGAAGAAATTGAGGGCAATGCAGAGGAATTTTTACCAGGACTATGTCCAGGAAAGCTCTGTGCTAAAGAGAGGGAGACAGTTGTTTGCAGACTGGCTTTTAACCCCTTAATGCCTGAAAACACAAATAGTAGCCAGAAAATTCTAATTTTTTTGGAACTGAAATGTTCGTTTAACTTTCTACTGAAATTTATTAAAAAAAAAAAAAAAAAAAAAAAACATCCAAATTTCAATAAAATTTTACAATTATATTTTTAGAATCAGATTTTATTCATTAGGTGTTTTTGGTAACTGATAATCCACTTGAGGGCATTTTTTGTCATTTATCAGATTGTATTCATAAGTTTTTTTTTAGTATTTTATTGAGCATATTGATTAGATAGAGGGATCATAAAAGTATGTATCAAATATGCGACAACAGGCGTTAAGGGGTTAAAAATGCAGACATACCAAAAATGGCACAAAGATAAGGAAGGCAAGCCACTTCCAAATTACCTTCAATATAAAAAGACAACCAATAGGTGTAAGAAAACAAGAAGATATTGGCTTATTTATAGTGAGTGTAGAGGCCCTGTACTGCATCCAATGCTTTCTGTTCACTTATGAGGTGTCAAAGCCATCCAAAAGTGCTCTGAACAGCAGGAATGGATTGAAAGTGATAATACAATGGCAACAATCGCACAGAAAATTACCAGAACATGAGAAAAACAATCCCCACAAGGAGTGCTGTTTAAGATGGAATAGCCTTATAATACAAATAAATTTAAATGAACCAAAGTAAAATATATTGCACATTATTATAGGGAAATTATAGTTAAAACATACAGTGCATTAAAGTGCATACATATTCATAAAACAACACAACATTGTTATGGTGAGCATCTTCAAATAGATCTATTGTCAGTTATGTATTTCAGCAGGTACTGACTTTTGAAAAATTACACCTGCACCTGTCTCCATCATATATTTCCATTAAACACTAATATTAATATTGTACAATAACACATTTTTACCAAGAGGAAAATCAGATATGATATAGGACTTTAGTTAAAAAACAAGAGGCCTGTATGAATTTCAAGCTTCCTAATTTTGTGCCACTGATACACACTTGTCATACAGAGATGTTCCAAGGGGCCCAGATGGTTTGGAAAACATTGTAGTTGGCGGTGAAAGGCTGACAGAGGGGATCAGTGGAAAGATACAGTGGGTTTTTGCAGAAGAAGAGAGCATGGAGGACAGATCTTAAGGCTTCATCTTCAAGCTTGAGGATTGGCAACCCATCAGGATCCTGTTTGAAGTAAGCATACATGCAGCATTTGACAATGAAACATTTTACTAAGACAGTAATTATTCATCGCAACACTACTAACAATCTCTTCATTAAGAACTCCAAGGATAAAATGTCAAAGGGAGTCTTTAGGGTTGAACAACAGCAAAATCCTGAAGTTTTCCACCTCAAAAGTTAATTTTTCTTTGTCCATGGTGTTGTAGTACTTCTGGGATCCAACGACCGAATGATGACCTTTGGCCTGTGCCACAGGAAAAGATATGTTGATGTAGTGATGAGATACAGTCAAAATCATGCATTGGGTTGTTTTGAAGTTGACTGGATCCTTTACATGTTCTTCGTCCTGTTTGTACTGATCTGCTCTACATGGATTAATGTGTATTTTTGCAGTGTACAGTACTGAAAATAGACCTAATATGTATCTCAACCAGAGTGGCACTTCTGTTATGCACCGGAGGAGACTGGAGCATGTGCTGTTGACTGAACTATTAACTGAACAGATAATGATTGACTCTTGAATGCACTTTGAGTGAGGATCGCTGTGCAGACGAACTATGTGGAATTTGGGGGTAAAATGGTTTGGCTTTTTTTAAACGCTACCAGGGTCGACAAATTCTGCTGACGATCAAGAAGGGGCAGATTGAGTTATCAGTTATGCCAACAACAACAACGGTAGAAAATAAAATCCTCTGTCATGACCCGATTCCTTTACATTTTCTTTTTTTTTTTCTTTCAAAGAATCTTAAATGAAAGACATATAATAAGTGAAGATTTCTTAAACAGATGTTACAGTTGTTATCAAGAGATGAAAGTGCCGTGAGACAGATGTAAACAAGCACCAGTAAGCACGGGTAAGAAGTTCTCAGAAATCAAGGTCATGGGTGCTACCAGCCCCAAAGCGCTGTTGGTGACACAGGCCCCTCATCCTTATGTTGATCATTTCAATCTCAATGTCCCATAAAAGGGGCCTGTTTCTGGGACAATGCATAATATTCACAGAAGCTAACTGTGCAAATTTTATGAAAGTCAGATGGTCATTATCTTTAAAACCTATTATTTTAACTCTAAATATGACAGACAGAATTTTGTCCATATGACATGCAGCAAAGAATTCAACACAAGCATCACCCTCCTGGATTTACTGCAGAAAATGAAGATATAATCATTCAAAACCAGCTGGAAGCTCTGACTTCAGTTTCAGGAATGTGTACTAGATAAGTGAAAAAATGAATCTGAGAAAGCCACTGAGTTCACAGTATGTCGATTTTCTAAATGATGCTTCCAATTTTTTTTAAATGATTTGGAAAAACTTTGCATGACCTAAAAACAGCTTCTAAACCTGTTGGGCTACTAAAGAAGAAACCCTTTTCACACATCTCACCAACAGGAGCTGAAGGGTAGCTCTGGAATAAAAAAGTTAGTTTCATGGGGAGACAGCAAAAAAAGCAAATGGACAAAGTTGACTGAAAAACCTTTATGCCCGAGGAAAGTTTTGCTTAACTGGCGCACATGATGATGCACTGAAGTCCAAACACAAACTGTTAGAACAAATTCTGTACATTTCTTGTTGATCTTTCCATCTCTGCGCTTAAACAGCAGCCAGCACAGATGGAGCTGCCCAAAGCCAAGCTCATGTGTGCTCCATGTTCGGAAAAATACTTGCAAAAAAGCTGTCTTTGAAGGATAAACACAGTAAACAGAGTGAGTGAGGCGACTCAGCTAGTCAAAACAGAAACCTTCTGCTGAGGACACTCAGCCCTTTTCATCTGACACTTTATAACTGCCTTATTCCTTGTTTCCATGGCAACCATTAACAGAAGATATGAGTCCTAAGAAAGCACCATGACCTTGTGACCTCACGTGCAAAAGACATCCCTATTCAACAGTTCGTGACATGTTTTCCTCAGTACTTCAAGTTGATTGGAGGCTGCTGTTAATATCTTGTACAAGGACACGTTTTACCACAGAGATCAATAATACCAAGCACAAATATGTGCACCTTTACTTTATATTGAACCTTGTTGTTATTATTTCAGTGTTTTTCTTGTAATGAATTATCAACCATCACCTGAGACTGATGTTTAATGTCATCCATACTTTGGGTGTTACCCTGGTCCTTCAGAGTTGCTGCAGTCTTTGTGCAAAGTGTACAAGCATTCTGTGTAAGCAGACTTATATCTACCAAAATAAAGTTTTTTGTGATTGATATTTTTTTTTTGTTGTGTTTATGCAAATAATTAAATAAATAAATCAAGGCCCAGCTTGCTCTCATGAGGTCGTTATCAATGTGATTGAGCTTTAATCTGCGTCTTCAGCTATTCTATTTAAAGACATTTTTGTAAGAGTATTTCTGAGATTTTTCAGTATTGATAGGACAACTGAAGAGAGACAGGAAATGTGGGCAGGAGAGGGTGTGGTTGGCATGCTTCAAAAAGTCAAAGTAAGCAATGACTATATTGAGAAAATGAAATGGGTACATCCCTTTTTTAACATCAATAGGATGTATGCAAATGGTGTGACGTGTTGGGAATTTAGGATCTTTTTAGTGATCATGGTCATTTGTGCTGGTATTTTACTCCTTTGCTTCATTTCTTAATCAGTGAAAATGTCATGCAATTTTTAAGAACATACTGACTCTAACCCTCTTGTGTCCCTAAGGGTATTTTTTACCCTTTTGGACTTTATTTTGTGGATAACTTTGGTTGTGTTGATGCATATGGAATAAACTTTGCTAAGGGTGAGAAAAAATGTTTTAAAGTCTTTAATTCACTGTGTAAAAATATAGTCATACCTGAGTTCCTAAGGGTATTTTTTACCCCACCTACTCCCGTTATAAACACATTTTTGAATACACATCAACACCAAGGAATGAAAAAAATTAAAATAAATCAAACTGCAATTGCAGTGTATTCAAAAAATGTGTATATAATGGAAGTAGATGGGGTAAAAAGTACCCTTAGGGACTCAGGTATGACTATTGTTTTTTAACAGTGAATTAAAGACCATAAATATATTTTTCTCTGAAATACCAAAATTCATCCCAAAATACACACCCTTAGCAAAGTTTATGCCATATGCATCAACACAACCAAATTTATTCATAAAAAAAGTCCCTAAGGGTAAAAAATACCCTTAGAGACACAGGAGGGTTGAAAAATAATGAAGTAGTTATCACAAAAACTGGCATTTAGGGGGTTAAAATTTTGAAACAGATTAAATTTTCATTATAAATGGTGATGACTTAAGTTACTTCAAATATTTTTACAAAAAACATTGGAATTATACATTAATAAATATATCTTTTAAGGCAGAGGGTATTTTTTACCCTTAGGGACTTGGGTGTCCAATTTATATACAATCGGGCCCTACGAAAATATTAACAATTGCAAAAATCAATCTTGATGCCAGTCTTTGACACTCCTGGGCCCAGATAATTCCACCCAAAAAAAAAAATCAATTTTGCAAGTATGTGATGGAAAATAATTCACTTTTTGTGTTTTTATTTCTTTTAACAAAAAATCAAGTTCTCATCAAAAAAAAAAAAAAAAAAAATGGCATTTAAGGAGTTAAAATTTTAAAATGCCGATATTTTTCATTATATTTGGTGAGGACTGAAGTTACTTTAGGTATTTATGGACAAAAAAGTTTGGAATGATACATTAATACAGAATTTTTTTATGGTACTCTTTATTGGAGGGTATTTTTTACTCTTAGGGACTTGGGTGTCGCACTTTTTTTAGGGACCTAGGAGGGTTAAGGGGGACACATTTTGCCCTTTTAAGACAAGTTTATTTTGTCTCAGAGGTCCCTCAGGTTCCTTCACTTTTTTTCACTATTCTTCCCTCTGAATGAGGATCTGTGTGGTGACACCGGCATCCATAAATATCTCAAGCAGGCAATGCAACAAGGACTGCAACAGCCACAAACCTGGCAGGCAGCAACAGAACTGTACATAACTCTAAAGAATGTAGCTGGATTGTGAGCAGGACACTTTCTTAAAGGGGACATATTTTACCCTTTGAAGACAATTTTATATCAGTCTCAGATGTCCCCAAAACATGCCTGTGATGTCTGTTGCTGAAAAAAGACTCCAGTATAGGATTTTTGTAAGTCCAAAAACCCCTCTGTTTCAGCCCTGCTCAGAACACGCCTTTATTTGTGTCTGTGGTTTTAAATGTCGGTAAGCTGTTTGACTCCGCCCCTCTCAGTAAATGTGATTGCTTTGCCCTTCCTTCCTAGGGAAGTCCTACTTAGTACAGTGGCCGCAAAGGAATGGCAACGACCAGAGCGACATTGGTGCAATACCATACATTTGATCCAGAATCTGACCCAGAAGGAGGCTTTAGCAGAAGCTCAAACTGTACGAATGCAGCAAGACATTTCTGAATGCTTAGTCACAAATTCTTTGTATGTTGATCTTTTTTCCTTTTTAGTTTGTAGTTAGTTTGTCCACTGTTTACTGTTCCATTATTCATGGGAGCAGTTTTAGTCAATATAGAGTGTCTCTCTCCCAAGATGAACTTTTACAAATTTTGCCAAACATGCTTTTTTCCCACCTACCATTATTTACTGTCAAGTTCAGCTTTGTACAGTATTTTTTGAAATGTTGCCATTTTTCTACATTTTTTCTTACCTTTTCTTGACAGATGCTCCTGTGGAAACTGTGCAACCATGCCCACAGAAACAGAGAAGACATGCTGCTTGGAGATACCACTGGCAGCAAACTAAATAGCCAAACTGATAACTTATTCTATTACATTTTCAAACTACCATGGCGTGTAATATTTTGTAACTCACTATAGGTTACCAGACAGTTACTGCAAGTTGAACAACCACTGTTGTGTATGGTAGACCATCCTGGGTTGGGGCCTGTGTGCCTCAATGTGTATTCTTTACAGAATGCCTACAACATATACAAGCTGACTATGGCTCTTTGCGGCTAAGAGGAATACACCAGTAAGTTCAGTTTCTTTGAAAAATCTTACTGTTTCAGTCCATATGAAAAATGTTACTCAATCTTGCTTTACTTAAGGATGCATGTTTGTAAAACTTTTCTATCTGTAGATGGTGTGCATATTGTGCATAAATTCACATAAGTAATTTCTGTGGAAGAAGTAAAGCATTTATTTCAATAAAATAATCCATTTGGACTCAGTGGTAATAATTAAACGATAAAACAAGGATAAAAATGATGCTGCTGTTGTGAAAAATACACACTCTAAACACATGCTGATTCAACAAATATGACTGTCACATCCCCTGGTTGAGTTAGTTATTTTTTCCCGCATGTTTCCAGTCTTGTCACTTCTTTTTTATTTTGTATACTTACCTTGTGTCTCTTTTCCAGATCACTCCCTCCTGCCCATCCCTACCTGTTTCTCCTCGTCCGTATCATCCTCATGTGTTTCACCTGCATTGATTGTCTGAGTGGCTGCACCTGGTGATCCTCGTCTGTGGTTCCCCTCTCCTCGTGTGTTTAGTTCATTCCCTCTCCTCCCTCTGTGCGAGATCGTCTTGTCACCACCTGTGTGCATTACTTTCGAGCCTTCATTTCTGATAGATCCTAGTGTGTTTTGATCCAGTTTCTAGTCCTCAGTTTCCAAGTTTTTACTTGCCAATTTTGTACCTCTGCCTGATTATATTAACCTCCTGTGAACCAAACCAATTTTTGATTAAATGGATTGAGACTTTTTCCCCTGTTGTTGTGGGTCCTTTTACTTGGCATTTTGTCACAATAACAATATCACAAATATGTGAAATACACCACAGATGAATTTTTATTAGACTAAATATCCTGTCTAATTATTTCAGTTGCTATCTATCATACAGGAGTTTTGTAAGCTGGTGCTGGGGGTTCCTTGGCCACAGAAACCAGTTCGTCATCCCATCCTGCGTGGTCCTATGCATCCAAAGGGAGTTCCCAGATGCCCAAAAATGCTACACGGGATTTAGACCGCCCCTTAACTTAACCTCGACACATAACTGCCGATGATTTATTTTTTGGCAGGCTGCTGATACTGTGAAGAGAGGTCATCCGGGATGGTGATGGCCAAAACAGCTTCAGTGTATGGTGCTGGGTCAACAAATACATTTTCAAATGTCAGGTCCACCATGTCGGCCACATTTTCTGTTTGCAAACACATACAAAGAAGATTAGTTTGCATTTCTTGTTTTACAAGTATCTTATTTATTATCTTATAAGGCTGATTTACACATAAGTGCAATACTTTGTACAATATGTACAGCGTTTGTTGTTCATTTTTGCAAATAAAAGAAAGAAAGATTTACTGAATGTCGGCTCAGTCTTTACTGGCTTAGCTCTGCATTCACCTTTCAGGGCCTTTGGAAAGCAGACCCTGAAGACAGGTTCACCCTCTACTGATTGGGCCTGTGGCTGGTCAGCATTCTCATTTTAATGCATGGCAGCCATCAAATAAACATGTTGGTAAAACCTTAGAAACCCAGGAACCTTAGGCTACACATTCAAAAAGTTCCAAAAAAGTTTTTAAATCCTCTTATCCACTTCTGGAGGGTTTTTTTTTACAGCCCTTTATCTTACAGTTTGTTTGAAATTCATGTAGTGCAGAAATACCAATTTTCCTGTGAAAAGCCTCAAACTTAATTAAAAATTTCAAAATCAATAAGTATGAGGTAACAAGAGTCACACAAATGTCCACACCCTTTATCCACACATAAATTGATATATATAGAAAGCAAAGTGAAATAAGAAACATAACTTTAGAGTCAAAGCAGTGTTTGTTGAGGTTTTTTCAGTTTCACTGAGCTGCAATGGCATACACACTAATTCAGAAACTTAGAGAAATGAATATGTGCATATTTT
The DNA here is from genome assembly GCF_018320785.1 of Cheilinus undulatus. Classification (NCBI taxonomy): domain Eukaryota; kingdom Metazoa; phylum Chordata; class Actinopteri; order Labriformes; family Labridae; genus Cheilinus; species Cheilinus undulatus. Next base: position 24,508,091 of record NC_054874.1, on the reverse strand, counting down.
TGATATTGTGTGTACATGCAGCTTTAGACATGAAAATACACAGAGTACTGTATCTGACCAAAAGCTTTTTCATATGCCATTCAGATATAATGAGCAATCATACAGACTACTGCTTGTGCCTAATGCACTTGTAGTAGCTCTTATAGTGGATTTATGGGTCACTGCTTGAATGTAATTTTAGTGGGAAAATTAAGATCACCCCTTCAGTTACATGATTGTAACATTTAAGTTCACACATCAAAATCAGGACAAATACACCTTTCTCCATGTGCCAGACATCATAGTGGGTGATATGGCTTTCCCGCATACATAGCTGGATCTGCAGGTGAAGGTCAGGGACAATGTAGTCAAGAGTCACACCATGCCCCTCCAACAATGTCAGGCTCCTCCTCAGGCCCTCTTTCTCCATGTGGTAGCCGCCACCTACCTCATTGCTCTGACCCCCCCCAAAACATGTACACATAGTTTTAGAAAATGCCAAATAGGCACTGAATTGCCAAGACAAAAGAATAGGATTTCTTCCAACTCACTTGAGCCAACTGGATATCTAAAACAGTACTGGTCCGTAGGCCCATCACTGTGTAGCTCCCAAAGTTAGCAGAGTGCCCTTGACATTAGTCAATTTAATGTTTCAATACTTACTGACTGTGGTTTGACACTTTTTCTAATGCCACTCTCCCATTAACTTTATACAATCTCACAGACCTGTATAACCTTTACTCTTTCAGTAAAATATAAATACCTGGAGAGTCAGCCCTCATGTCACCACACACCATTACTTTGTCCTCCTCACTGCACAGCTGTAGAATTACATCCTGCAAGGTTTTCCAGTGATGGATGACAGCTGGATCAATGTAGGTTCCAGCATGGTGGTGGAAACTGTCATACCAGAATACCTGCAGCTGCATTGCCTTGAAGACCTGTTGGTAGATTAAAAAGACAAAGGTATTTTTTTGTTTGTTTTGTTTTGTTTTTTTCTTTTTTTTGTTTTTGTTTTTTTTTCTTTTTTTTGGGGGGGGGGTCAGTTGTCTGTAATTTGATTTGAATTAACAAGACAGTTATATGTCATATTCAGAGACTCAGAAGGAATGTAGTTGTGCATTTACCCTTTCATTTTTAATGAAGGATGCTCCACTCAAGTATACATCTACTGAAAGGTGTAGGTTTCAAGCTTAGTGGAGCAGATAAGTGAAATAATCATTCAAATGGTGATACAAGAATGAAATTTGGTACATGTACTCTTCAAATCCTACTTAAAAAAATAAATACATAAAAAAATAAATAAATAAATTTTAAAAAATGCTGGCCACGCAAAAATCCATGATGGCCAACACACCACACTGAGCCCCATTGTCATGGGTTAAAAAACTGAAGAATAAAACACACAATTGTTGTCCAAGTCTAGGTTTTTGGACACCAAAATGGCAAGTGCAGGTAATTTTGTCCATAGCAGTTGCATATTAGACTTTAACCAAGATACATCCAAGATGGTGTCCAAGATGGCTGCCGCAAAAATCAAAATTCATCACATCTTAGCTACTAATAGATATAGACAAATGATTTTTGTGTGTAACCCTACATTTTTCAGGTCAGAGAATCTAATGGACTTGTTCCAATAACCATAAAGTGTACCTGAACTTCTGCATCAAAAATGGCATTACGGATACCTGCCATAAAACATATATGTCCATTTAAAAATATCGCCGGGCACGCTGGTAGTCAAGTGGTTACACACCATGTGCACACCATGTATGCTGGCAGCCCGGGTTTGAATCCGGCCTGAGGTCCTTTGCCGCATGTCTCTCGTTGCCCCTGTTTCTGAGTCTATCCAAGTATAGGCACGAAAAGGCCCAAAACAAACCTCTAAAAAAAAAAGAAAAAAGAACACAAATAAAAATTGCACAACAAAGAAAAAATACACAGATCTATGCATATCCTGGCTTAAAACCCATATTTTCAAGGTTAGGTGATTCAAAGGAAAACTTTATGAGAAACTTAAAGTTTTCCATTCATTCAAAGATTTTGTCAGCTGCCATGTTACATCCACAAGAAGGCCAAAGTGCAGCAATGGTACACTGTTCATTCCATCGTACTTCTTTCTTATGGATGTCAAAATAATCAAGAACGTCTTCATCAGAACCAGCAGTGATCTTTGTAGTCAAGAATGTGGCATCAATTTATTGGTTAATGTAACCCTTTACAAATAGCGTAAGTCCCAAGAAAAAAAAAAAATAACAGAGCCCTATAATAATTCTCATTTTTTCATCGTACTTGTCATGTATATCAAAAGTAATCAAGAATTCTTTGGCAAGAACAAGCAATGACCTTTGTAGTCAAGAATGTTGCATTGCATTGATTTATAGGTTAATGTAACCCTCAAGGGTGATGAAATCATTTTCACGTGAATAGAATAGTGCAGGTGCCAAGGAAAAAATAATAACAAAGCCATATAATAATGATTTTTATTTTTGTTTTCACCATCATAAATAACCACCAGGGTCAAAACTCAAAGGTACTTTTTGGTACCCAATGTACGCTAACAATAGTGACTATTACACCTTGGCATTTAAATAAATATGAATAAATAAACAATAAGAAGAGAATGATTTAAACTGACACATTTTTTCATGTTACACTAACCCACCAAGGTCATACTGTAAATACTAAAACTTCTCAAAGAAAATGAAAAGATCTTATCGATAGCACATAGGAATGGTGCATAGTAACAACACACATGTATATATACATTCATGTTAGTACAAATAAGCACCATGATTAGAAATAAAGATAAAGAAATTAAAAAGAAAAATGCCAGAGAAGTAAAGAGTCACCCCTCACATTTGCAAGTGCACAGGGCTATACAGGTGAGACCAATCCTGTAGCACTTGCACTTGCCACGACAGCCTGATTTGCAGCTGCGTTTGGTCGGCTGTTGGCAGCTCTTGGCAATGGGGGAGTTGGCTGTCCAGAAGACCTGCCATTCTTCAACAACCTTCTGCCCAATCACAGCCAGTCTGATAGGCAGTACGCCTTGTGTGCCGGAGCAGAGCTGCTCTGGTTGGAGGAATTGCCTCATAAGGCGTCTGCTTTCTGGCAAACATGTCAAGTCTGGTCTTGCCCACAGTGGCAGCAGGGCTGGACCTGTCATACATCAGTATGACAGACTTCTCCAGTATCTCCAGGTCACCATCTTCCACTGTGAGAGGGTACTGGCTCAGCTTGCCCTTGTTGTGGAAGGCTGTCACTTAAGTCCTGTGTGATCTGTACACCATCTGGGTAACTACATGAGCAAGTCATGTAGAGCCCCCTTACCCTTGGCTCAGCTCTCCCGCGCTGGCACGCCCAGTCAATTCAGGTGCGGCTATCTAACTATATCTAATAACTACCAACTACTGTTTACCAGCTAATTGATATGGGGCTGTTAGGCAACATTTGGGACACTAAACTAAACTATACTACAACTACTATTCTAATACTACAGTATTAGTAAAGCTAGATCAACTGACACTGAACCCCATGCTGAGTTACACAGCAGTAATGTCACCAGTGTGCCCTGGTTCTGTGCTGACATTCACTCTATTGCATTTGTAAGCTCTCATCATTGCCTCAGTTCTGTACTTGCAAATGTGAAAATGGCTCCAGAGGAATCTACAACCCAAAAAATGTATGTGCACACCAAAAAATCATGTGTTCAGTAGTTGCCTGGATATGAATACTTTAAATTAATGGTGGCCATCTTGGATGCCATCTATTTAACCAAATTTTATGTTATGACAATAATTAAAACAAAACTCATGAAGCTGGTTATCAAGAAACATTTTTATCTTAAAAAATTCACTAGGCAACCATTTAAAAAAAAAAATGAAATAAAGCAAAATGTGGTCAGGCAAGGCAGCCATCTTGAAAAGTGACCGCCATCTTGGATTTTTATGTGGCTAGTAGACCTTGAAGAGTACATGTACCAAATTTAATGCTTGTATCACTATTTGAACGATTCTTGGGAAATATGCAATTATCTGCTGCACTAGCTGGAGTGCTTCTGAGAATAGGCTGGCTGGCCCCCTCAGCTGCAGTCGTAGCAGGAGATCCTCACGCCTCCATGTCCAGACTGCAAATTAACCACGCTGTGAAGGCCCCATGACAGTTTTTTCTATTGTCTTTTTTTGGTCAATTTAAAATTGTTAATAAAGACTTTATATATATATATATATATATATATATATATATATATATATATATATATATATAAATATAAACATATTGTAAGTGGTATGATCAAAAATGTTAATGTTTCACTGGGATTTGGTGTAGGCTTTAAGGGGAACATAAGGTTTTAAATTAAACCAAACATAAGAAAGCTAACTTTCTAAGAAAAATAGAACAGTAAATAGAATAATAAACTAAAAATAAAAATTAAAGTAACTCTGCCAGAGTATCTCTACAGTCATTTTTGCCTGTCCCAAGCCCAGATAAAGGAGGAGGGTTGGAATTGTGACGTTATAAAGACAAGAATCAACAGAAGCACGTTCATTTGTAGTTCTACACATATTAAAGTTCTTTGAACTCACTTCTTACTCTCTCTCTCATGATGTTTTTCCTCTCTCCTGCAGCGTCCATTACAGTTAAATGCATACTGCTGATTATGCAAATTAGGCGGTTACGTCATTTAGCGACCATTAACTTTTACTATATTGCAGTCAGATCCAGTACTTCTGTCGCTATTGGCCTTCCTATGTATACGTCCCCCACCTGGGAAAACGTTTTACAGCAGACGGACAAGATTGTATTTGTTCTCTCACTTTTAGATGCTGGGGGTTGCTCCCTGAGCACATCGATGAAGAGCACAGACGAACATCTGATTAAAACTTTGCAGAAGTATAGTTATGGTACAGCTTTCTACTACCTATCTACCTATCACTAGCGTATGAGGCAGCTGGATGTGCAATACAACAACTGTAAGCTAATTCATAACTCCTAAAGCCAGGATGTTTTGCTAGCTATAATGTATAAAACTGAAACGTTCTATTATTTGTTTATTGTATAAGGACCCCCTCTCTTCCTGTACAATAGGACGTTTTCCAGCTTTGCATAAGCTTTTGCTTACTCAGTACAGGCTACTCAGGGCCATAGCCGACCCCAAAACAACACAATTTGCCGTCTTTATTGGTCTCCGGAAGTTCAGTTCTCTTGCAGACTTGCATACGCACACATAAAAACGCTCCAAGTTACACAATACCATGCTGACACATTAGTGACGATGACGCGACAGAGCGTCTGTAATAGCTGAGCTTGGCCTGCTGTGAAATGAAAGGTGATGGCTACACTGAAAGCCACATGTTTAGTCCAACAGACATTCAAATCACAATTACGGCTTTGAAGTTATTTTCAGCTGAGGCTCAAATGAAGCTTTTATTGCCACATTTTCTCTTGAATGAGCCCTATTGTCAATTAGGCACTAACGTCAGGGCAGTGTCGTGTCTGTTTATCTTTCATCTGCTCTATCTCTCCTCTCTGTCCTTTTACATTACCTGATGGCGTTTCTTTTGCCACTCTTTGTTTTATTTGAAGCTTTCTCTCTGGATGAATCACATAAAAGCATGCTGAGAGTGAACACAAGGTAATGGTGCACAGATTCAACAATAGTACCTACGATCGTGATAAAAAGAAACATACACCAACTTAATCTTATCAGATGACATTATAAGATAAGTTACTTCAGGTTCTAACCTCTTACCTTTGGACTATTTCTATTTTTGGAACAATCAAGAGAATGAAATGTATTTTGTTTCCTGAAAGGACATGAACACTACATATCAGTTCTCCTCTTCTAGTCACTTGTGTTAATGTGTGATGTGGCAGGTTAGGGTTCAGTGGTGAGGAAGAGGAAGGGAGAGAGAGAAAAAGCAGAAAAATAATACTGAATAAGCTGAGGAGAGAGAAGACGCAGGAAAACTTCACTATTTGCCAGTAGATTTACATTTTAACAGTTTCAAAGGCCTACAATTGTACAAAAGCAACAATGACAGAATAATACTTTTAACGAGAGATGAAATGATTAAAATATAAACACATAGAAATTGCCTGGTTCCAAACAGTTGTCCTAGTAACACATCACATAGCTATCAATCTGACAAGGAAATACGTTGATTTTAATCACTTGAGTCTACTTAACGCGTATGCTCTTCAGCTGCTATCAAAAATTCTCATTAATGCAATATTCAATGCTTTGAAGTCAGACTGTAGCTAATTACACTGTTTTTCATCTTTTTGCATTAAAATTACAAGATTGATGGTGATAGATTAAACTGACATCACTGGCGCCCTCTTGGCATTACATACAGGTACCAACACAGAGGTAAACCTTATTCTAAGAAAACAGATTTATTTCATGATTACAGCATCATGTTTTGTGACCGCTGCCTCAGCAACAGCTGACATGAGGCTTATAGAGTGAGAAGTAATAGATGTGCTGGCCTGGTTTAGTTACGTGTGTGTGTGTTTGACAGGTTTTCAGATGGATCTCTCTTTCTCTCTTCCTGCGTACTGCGGGTCGTCCTCTCTTTGCCAGGTCATCTTGGAAGATGTGATCATCACTAATGTGTCAGTGACATTCCCCCTCAGGGGATGGCTGGAACAAATTCCCCAGTCACTTCATACATCAAATGCAGTCAATAAGCACTCATGATGATGCTGCTGCTTCTCTGCAGAAAAATGTCACTGAGCTCATGTTCAACTCTTCTGTCTCTCTCTTTTCCTCCTCTAAATGTGATCTGATCGATATTTACTCTCTTTTAGCAACATTTTAATAGATTAAATGAGATGTAATTTTTCCAAAAGTTGTTTTATTGGCCAGATATTTTATAGAAGAAATATGAGCAGACTTCATTACCCCTAAATACAATCACAGACAGCATTCATCCTTCTGCCAGACTAATGAAGTTTGCATTTCACAACTACAAAGATGAAATATGTAAAATTTAGCATTTTTTTTAATCACCCAGACAGATGAACACAACAAAATGGAGAGCTACCTGATTTCAAATAAATAAAACATCCTGGAAACAGGGTACCCGCAGATCATTGAAACATCTATAAAGGCTTAAATAGTCTTGATCTTACTTGTCAGCAGTCTTAAAGTTTAGAAGGCACATTGTCTAAGACATGTCCATATCCAGAAAAAACGGAGAAGCCACCAGGGCAATCTTCAGGCACACTCGTTCGAGTCAAGGATTTGGTTAAATAGCCTTTAATGTTTCAGGGCATATCTAATAAAACAATAAAATCACAAGGAAGGCTGACCGGTTTCGACCACACAGGGTCTTCATCAGGGCGTGAACAAGACACGGACACAGGTGAGGTTTATTGAAAAGAATCATGTGATCTGAAGGCTGAGCCTTGATGATTCTTTTAAATGAACCTCACCTGTGTCTGTAACTTTAAATAACTTTTTCACTAAGACTAAAAGGAGCAGATTTAGCTGAGGTGGTTCAAATGGACTCAATTTGCTGCAGAAGACAGGAGCGCTATCGCTGACTTTGAGCTTTGATGGACTCGTAAAGGACTGTATGATTATCATTTCCCAAGCATGCCCCACTGTTTGTTCTTTTATCTTTGTTTATGTGCATTGGTGTTTCACCAATGACTTTATAAATAAAAAAAAGCTGATAAAATAAAGAGTATAAAAGAAAAATAAATACAGAGTGCGGCTTAACATGGAGGATGATCTACAGGTGGCTGTCCAAAATTAAACCAAGAATGGACTTGCTCTGATACATGCATATTGCCCATTTATCTCATTTGGTAAGTGTAAGAAATCACTGTAATTTGTTTTCCTTTTACAATTATAAAGAAAAGTTTCTGCACATGTTAGAGTATTAATAGATATGGATTTTAATGTAGTTATTAATATCTGATTTGATATATGCTAACATTCTGAAGGGGGATTAAAAATACGTTTTTTTTTTTTTTTTTCTGATGAAGAACCATGAAAAGTTATGCTGACTGGCGGGCTGTATAGCTTGAAGATCATAAATAATGTAGGCCTCTCATGTCTGCTCCTTTATATAATATGTGTTCATGCATGAATATCCTATCTTTATATTTTGAAAAGCCCAGTGGTGACTGGTTATATGAGACAGGTCCAGATCTTCTGAATGTGGAACAATTTACATATGTCAGCGCATAAATCAATGTTATTCTCTGTGGTAACTGCCTCATGAAAATGTGAATTCATGAAAATCTAAGCCAATTAATGAATACAAAATTTACATTTTATTAAGGCTTAACACAAACTAAGTCAATAAATACATAAGAGTTGAATGTTTCTCATATTCTTGTTCCCTTTACTTTTTAGCATAAATAGTATTCCTCATACTCAGCAAAGGAGCTTAGAGGGAGTTGGGATTACGGCATGAATCTCAACATGCTGCATGAATTAGACCCGTATGAGTTTCAGAACGTCCCTGCTTGTGTTAAATAGGGTTATCTGCATTCAGTGTAGCAGCAGTGTGACATCTAGGCTCCTGGCTCACAAGTTAGAGTGAGATGATCTCTAAATAATTAGAAAGCCTGGAGGAAACGATTACCATGCTCTACCATCAGATATTCCAGGGACTCAAAAAAAGACATTAAAATAGGTTAAGTTCTCTGTAGGTAGCTTACAGCAGATTGGACATTTTTGTAGCTGACTGGAATCAGTCAAACCTGCACTCCTGAAAAATCTTGAGAATTTCAGGATTGCTTTCACCTGAAATCTTCATACTTACTTGCTAATGTCCCTCACAGTGAGCAGTCTTTTGGTATCAAGAGACGAGACAAAATCCTGCAAAAATATCTAAGATGGTCAATGACACAACTGAGTCCAATACTACAATGACAGGTTTTTACCTTGGTTTTAGGCACATGTGGACATATCAGTGTCTTACTCAAACATTTTGCCTGACTATTTCCTTCTAGTTATTGTAGATATAGGACTGCCATTCTACCATTTGTGACAGAGTACACATGATTTTACCATCAGGCAAAGGTGGGTCATTGCCTGAGACCTTGTGCTTCAAGGACCCACAAGATATAACCAATTTAGGTGTGCATAAAAATGAGGTATACTTCTCTGTAGAACGTAAATGAAGTTTTAAGAGTGGATAAAATCAATCAAAATCAATTAATAGAAGTCTTTCCATCCATCCAGTTTCTTCTGCCTATCTGGGGCCAGGTTGCGGTGGCAGCAGGCTTTGCAAGTCAACCCAGACTTTGCCGTCCGTGGCAACATTTCCAGTTCTTCCTGGGAGAATCCTGGATCTACTCCAGGGGATCCTTCCAGTTGGACGTGCCCAGAAGACCTCCACGGGAAGGCGACCAGGAAGCATCCTTAACAGATGCCTGAACCATTTCAACTGGCTCCTTATGGGGTGAAGTAGCAGCAGCTTTACTTAGAAATCCCTCTGGATGTCCATGGTCCTCACCCTATCTCTAAGGTTAAGCCCGATCTCATTTCAACTGCTTGAACCCACGTTCTCATTCTTTCGGTCACTACCTAGAGTTCACCATAGGTGAGGGCTGGAACAAAGAATGACCAGTTCCCTCTGGTTCAGTTCCCTCTTCACCACGACGGTACAGTACATCATCTGCAATTCTGCTGATGATGCACCAATACACCTGTCAATCTCCCAGTCCATTCTGCCCTCACTCATGAACAAGACCCCGAGATCACTGTGCGAAATACAGGGGGTGTGGGGGGGTCTGAGACCCCTTAATTGACACAAGAGACCCCTTGAAACCCTCAACTGCAAAATTTTGGGGGGTCTCTTGAGAAGTATTTATAATGTTATTTTTTCACTTGCTATTGTCACTACAAATGCCATTTGAAAGCATGTCATGTTTGCTTTAATTAAGTTCATTGTAAAGAATTTATTCACATATAAGAATATGGAAGAATAATATCTCTGATAAAGCTTCCAAAGGTAGGGGGCGCTGTTTCAAATGCTCCGCAACAATGACCTTGCGTAACCCTGCCATACAGCTTGTGTATTTCTTACCGCTTTGGTTACTCTCCTGAAACTTAGCTTAAATTTAGCAAAATATGTCAAAGAGAACGCAAAGATCTTTGATTGAAAACTTTGGATTCACATCTAAAAGACTGAAGCGAAACAGTGATGAAGATGCTAGCTAATTCCCGAGCTAATTCTGGCGAGGCAGCTGCTAGCACATCTACCGGTGAGTTGGGGTCTCTAAAAAAATCTATTAAACCCAGACTTAATTAACTGATTGTGATAGATCTGCTGTGCTTCATATTGAAATATATATTTCGCCATACGTCGGTTGGCTGGGTTCATAAGTGCGCGTATGCATGTGTATGTGTGAGCACACGCCCGCACGAGAGGGACGCGCTAGTGTCCTATTTGGTCACAGAGCAGAATTGTGCTGTGGTCCTTCAGCTGTGTGCAGCTTTGTTGATGATGATGCTAGACTGGGTGATGTGTGTTTAATGTGCATGCATTACTTATGGTCCTGTATACTGCATGCTGTGTAAAACTTTAGCCTGATACTGGAGCACTAGTTAGGGTGGACCCCCCGATTGTGGCAGGGTGTTTCACACACTGCCCGAGATACTCAAACTCTTTCACTTGGGCCAAATACACCTTCCACACCTGAGAGGAACAATCCACCGTTGCCATTAAAGAACCCTGCCCTCGGACTTGGAGGTACTGACCCTCATCCCAACTATCAACTGCCCCAGTGCCTGCTGGTTGTCCCCAGCTGAAGCCAGCAGAACCAAAAAGCAGATTTAGAATTCTGAGGTCACCCAACCAAAAACCCTCCTCCCCTGGCTGCACCTTAAGACCCTGTCCATGATAATCCCAAACATAGATAAGGGCCAACCCTGGCAGAGGCCAACATGCACTGGGAGTGTGTCTGAATTTGTGCTTCAGATGAAACACAACTGTCACTTTGGTTATACTGGGACCTAGTGGCTCGCCACAGGGTCCTTCGACCCCATTTTCAAACAGTTACCCCCACATTACCCTGTGTGGAACAAGTCCGTAAGCGTTCTCCAAATCAACAAAACACATAGACTGGAAATGCAAACTCTCATACTCCCTCAAGCAGCTGTGCAAGAGTAAAAAGCTGGTTTACTGTCCCAAAATCAGAATGGAAAATGCATTGTTCCTCCTGTAATCCCATACAGGCAAGGTAATGCCAGTTCATGTACAGCAACCATAAGGGTTTTGTTAAACCACTCTTAGTCTGGTCCTTCAAAATAAGTCAGTTATACTGGAAAGGTCCCTGTGGACATTTTGAATTGAATGCGATTTTTTTAATCTTGAAGCTAGATAAGGAGAGGCCTCATATAAGCCTTTGCCTGGACCCCTACCTTACTAAAACTGCCCTCTGATAACATACCACCACATGTTTCTCCAAACAGAGATTTCTACAGAGCTCTACTCTCTCACTCTTCTCTTCCATCTCCACTTTTCGTTGTCAAAAATGTTAATGAATGAAAAATTAATTGATGAATTATCAGGGGTTTGTTATCCAGAGTGACAGCATTAGCATGGCAGATTCCATCCAAACACCAACACACCATCTGCACAAATGTTCTCGTCCTGGTAGAACATGTACTCACACACATGCAGTGGCATTCACACATGCAGTGACACACACAGCTTGTGTAGGTGTACACTCTTGTGTGCAAATGTATCAAAGCATTCTTGCCATCACACACACATACAAGAAATGTGGGTGGGTGGACCGTCTGTGGACATTTTTGAAACATTTAGTGTTTTTTTAGTTTTCCCAGTCAGGAACAGAAGACCCTCCAAAGCTAGATATCCTTAACCTTCAGACAGTTTGTGTGAATTAATACCAGAGGTTAATTTAAGAATAGGAAACACTGGTTTAACGCTGTTCTGAGAGCAAATTAGCATCCTCATGGAGGTGGCAATAAAACTGGAGCCCCACTTCCAGTTTTCTTGTTCAGAAATTGTACTACAGGAAATGTTAAATGAAATGCTGTTGGAAAACTGATTTGTTCCTTTGTAAGAACAAGTTTGTTTGCCAGTCTGAAGCATTGGGTTAAAAGAAAGACCCCGAAAGGGTGTGAAGACTACAGAGCAACGTAGTGTTTTCCAAGGAAGGTATTTCGATACAGCATGATACAAAAAGACCAGTTTTAGACCAGTAAACTGTTGATTCACTGTGCAAGGGATGCTAGACAGGACTTTTGCACATTATTAGGAGTGCTGATGATTTGATGGATGGGTGGGTGTGTTGTGCTTTTTCTTTGTTTTTCTTTGTTTTGTTTTGTTGTTTTTTTTTTTTTTGCAAGGAGTCCTGAGGCCCACCTCCTGTTAATGATAATAATAATAATAGCTTGGACTTATGTAGCAGGATGAGAGTCAGCCACTCTCATCCACAATGTATACATGGGGTGTGTGGTAGCCAGTCACCACCTGGGGGCACCCTATAAAGGGAAGTAGGGAAGCCTCTGGTTGCCCTCTTGCTCTGTGGTTTTTGGCTCCGCCCATATCCAGCTCACCCGGCTTCTGTCAGCTGCTCTCTGGTGCAGGTAGGCTAGCAGCTGCCTCCATCTTACCCATTTCTTTTTTTTTATTGGTGCCTGTGACCGCAGAAATTTACAATGCTCTTTTAGATGCATAACGCAAAACGTCGTCTCTCTCCCTCTCGTGTGCAAACCTGTCTGACTGGTATGTAACCTTTCTTCGCCGATGTCCTTACTGTTACAGCCTTTAACTTTTATAATGATTGTAATTGGCTTATTTCTTGTTTGTTAGAGCCCGTGGCCTGCTGTGGAGGTGAAGGGACACCGCTGCTTGGCTATAGCTGCTTTGTTTTGTTCTGCTTTGCTTTGCCTGCCTCGCTAGCTTAGCTTTGCTGCTTTAATTAACCTGCTTTGCTGGATTTGCTCTATTTGCCTGCGTTGTTTCTGCACGGCCCTTATGCTGCTTCCCGCTGGTTGACTGCATGTGCCTTCACCCCACTCTGCTCTGTGGAGCCTTTGCTGCTGGCTTAGGTTGCATGCATGTCACCTATTTTTATATCCACAGGCTCATGGACTCTTTCTGCATGTGCATGTCGTCAACTGGCATATGGAAGCCTTTTAATGACTATGGGGGGTTGGGGAACTTATTTGACTATTTGAGTTACGGTTGACACTTTAGTTTTGTTGACTATTTAGTTTGTTTCTGTAACTCTATTAATTATTTCTTTTTTGGGTTTGTTTTGTTAATTTCTTTCTTTTGAGGTTTACTTCTGATTATTTCTTCAGGGGTTTATTGTGATTATGCCTTTTTGAGGTCTATTCTGATTTATTTTGGGGTTTGGATGTTTCTCAGATTAGTTAATTGAATTGTTTGGAATATTGGGAATTTAGTTATTTACATTAAGGTATATTTCTTTGAGTTAACCTTAAACCTTAACCTTTTCTTTTGTAAATTGAATATTTTGATTTACTTTGGTTATGTTGTTTCTGCATTAGTTGAGGTGATTAGTTATTCTCCTTAATTAATATTGTTTGGTTAATTTTGTTTATTTAGTTATTCTTTTCCTCATTGAGTAATTTCGGTTTTGGAACATTGTTTGATTTAGGTTATTTTGTTATTTTTGGGATACCCCTCCCTTCACATCAGCCCCTTTCACCCCTGGTAGCCTCAGCTTCTGTTTGGCCTCACCTCCCTCTTTCCCCTTTTTATAGCTTTTAGTGATTTTTATTCCTGGAATTATTTTGGATTAAAAAATACTTTTACCAGCTGGAACCACGTCTCTAGCCTACTCAGTGAATGAACCTGTGTCCTTACTGTGAGTTTTTTAATTCCTTGTGTGAAATTCCCAAGGTGGCGTTGTTGGTCGTACACATTCATGGTAATTGTGAAGTGGAATCAATTATGGTATAAAATCTCACCCCTAAGTTGCCACATTTATAGAGCGCCTTTCATGAGACCCAAGGTTGCTTTACAGAAGGGTGAAAACAAGACAACACAAAAGACAAACACTAAGTTGAGTGTATGTAGGGGGCCTGTTTAGGAGAGACTGTAAGCTGTGCTGAACAGGTGGTGCTTGAGGAGTTTTTTTAAACGTGTCCGAGGATGGAGCATTGTGGATATTTTCAGGAAGGGAGAAAGGGGCTGTAGTCTCTGTCTCCATAGGTGCAAAGTTTGGTGGGAACTGTGAGAGGGCCAGCGTCTGAGGACCGGAGGCTCCAGGTTGGGGTATATGGATGAAGGAGGTCAGAGAGGTACCAAGGGACAAGGGCATGAAGGGATTTGTAAGTGAGGATGAGGATTTTGTATTTGATTCGGAATATAACTGGGAGCCAGTGGAGGTGGATGAGGGTAGGGGTGATGTGCTGCCAGGGCCTAGTGTGGGTGAGAACCCTGGCAGCAGAGTTTTGGATGTATTGGAGCCTGTCCAGGGCTTTGTGAGGTACCCCAGACAGGACTCCATTACAGTAATCCGAACAGGAGCTGATGAATGAGTGTAAGAGTGTCTCTGCAACTGAGTATGTGAGTGATGATCTGAGTCTGGAGATGTTCTTAGATGGAAAAAGGAAGTTTTAGTTACAGATTTGATATGGGACTGGAAGTAGAGGGTGGAGTCCATGATGATGCCCAGATTTTGGACCTGTTGTCTGCATGATCAAAATTGACATTGAGACACTATCTCTAGGATGGTGCTTGTATGTAGAAGTCATTTTATAAATAGGCAATCTGTCTACCACCGACTCATTATAATGTGTTATATCTATATTTTCCCCCATGCATTGATCAGGTCAGCCCAGGTAAGCTTCTCTATTACACTATCCTTTTTTAACAAACACACTAAACAGGAGATAGTACAGCAGGCATAGAGACAATCTTCCATAGATTTTTACTTCCATGGTTATGAACATGTGGAATGTAGTTCATAGATTTTTTTTTGATTTTTTTTTCTCAGAATATCAACTTTTTGTTCTTCAGCAGGTTTAACAAATCTTGTTAGCATCTCTGTTTTAAGAACTTAATCACATACCCAAATCTGAGATATGAATACCCAAATACCCAGCAGAACGTAGTCATCACCTCTTAGAAAAGCACAACAACACAAACTGAACACATATACATGTAT
Source organism: Cheilinus undulatus (assembly GCF_018320785.1). Taxonomy (NCBI): domain Eukaryota; kingdom Metazoa; phylum Chordata; class Actinopteri; order Labriformes; family Labridae; genus Cheilinus; species Cheilinus undulatus. Next base: position 24,492,971 of record NC_054874.1, on the reverse strand, counting down.
CACCTGTAAGGTTGTCAGCATTATACCTTCTTAATTAAGGTCCATAATTAGTGCATTATTGATTTATTATTACTTTTTATTGAGGTTAATTACATCATTTATTTTCCCATTCAGCACACCTTGGTTGAGCTAGTGCAGTGTCCCTCTGCATCCACTTTGGTGTATAATAGTGTTGTGTTCACACCAGATAAGAGTGAAAGTTAATTACATGTAAAGTCAATGAAAAGATGTAAAGAAGTGCCGTTTGCTTTATTCGCTTATTTGTGGAAGTTGAAAAATCTGAAAAGTGAACCACTCTGGCCGTGATGGCCAATCAGCATGGAGATCCGGAGGATCCCTGAAGGACCAGCCTTGGGGGTCAGAGGTGCATTCAAATGGAAAATGGAGGAGCAATTTGTGGTGTCTGTCTGTCCCTGAGCTATATGATACAACATCTCTGTTCTACCAGCAAAGGAATATAAAGGAGCTTGCTTTGAGGAAAGTGAGTGAGGAGGTTAGATTGCCTGGTAAGGTGAGAAAATATTTGTCAAACCATGTTTGTTGACAACTGACCTCTTTATTCCACCCTTACTTCTTTTTAACAAGCTTCTTTTGCTGTTGTTAAGGTCATGTCATGATCTTACATCTAACCAAAGCTCCTTGAAATGTCCTTAGAGCAGGTTTTTATCCAAACAGGAAATCAATTAGCCTTAGTTTTTAAACAGAAAACAGGGAAATTTGAAATGTAATGAACATGTGAGATTAATCGATATCAACAGAAATAATTTACTATTAGAAATTTTGATTGGTTGATAGCCTTGCTGTCAAGCTGTGTGAGATCTAGGACCCAAAAACAGATGCAAATGCAGGTTTCAAAAGATTTATCAACAATGGGGAGATGAAAGATGAGGGGTTATTGGAGCAATTCAAAGGTTGGAAGGAATTGAGAGTATGGCCAGCCGAGGAAAACAGTCTTGGAGTTCCAAGGAGAAGTCCTAAGACAAGGAGAGCAAAAGATAAGCAAAACTCCAGAGCTTCACAAAACTCTCAGAGTTTTAAAATGCAGCAGGAGCTGCACAGTTCCCATGATGTGACAACCGAACAATCAGGCGAAGGCTGGAGTGAAGAGCGGGGTATACTGCAGGAGCTTGATTAGTGAATGGATCTCAGGTGTGCTGAAGGGCTGGCAGCAGGTGGGTGATTGCCACAAACACACACACTCCAACAGGGAACACACAACACACACTAGGGATGGGCAAACAGCTGAAACAAAAGGACTAGAGAAGAGAAACAGCTGAAAACTCAAAGTAAACACAGCAAGCCAACAGTTTATGATCTATAGAAATCAATCTGATTTGCCTGATATGAAGACATTATGGGGCTCTTTGAGAAGATTGTTTTTTGTTGTTGTTGGAGTCAGGTGCCCTTATTTTAAATCAAGATCTATTTTAATATATTTTTCACTGAAAGTCATTCAGATACAAATGTTTATTTGATGTTTCTACACTTACACCCATCATACATATTCTTAAATCCAAATATTTTTCTTTCCTCCATCATCACCTTCATTTATAAACATTGCTGTGCAGTATTAATTTTGCTCTTTTCACTCTTCCAAGAAATGAGAAACCAATGAAAAAAGTTCAATCCACTTGCTATGCATGACTTTAAAAAGTACAAATGCAGAGAGTGACATCAAGTGTAAATTCCAGTCCATCAGCTAATGAAGCAGTTTGTGTGTGGGTGTGTTTGTGGGTGTGTATGTATAGTACATGCAGCTTTAAACATTACCGAAAACAACAAGGACCTGTGGGAGGTTAAAGAAAATACAGCTTTACTGAAGCCATAATTTTAAAAACTGTTGTTGAAACTTTGTATGCGTATAAATTTGTCACACTTGTGTATTCATTTATTCATACATTTCAGCCTGACTGAACACGCGTGTGCTATATATAACAGCATAACACATGCTCATTCACCCATCCATTTACAGAGAACAGTCTGGAGAGGAGGAAGGAAAAACAAGCCAATCTGACTCACATCTGAGGGTAATCCAGGTTATCCTAAAGAACTGTGGGTGATGGATCACCTGTGGAAAAGCAAACATGTAGAACACTTGGGCACATGTAAACAACAAAAAAGAAAAAAGTAACTAACAAAAATAGGCATGAAAAGGTTAGAAAAACTGCAGCTGCTCAGCAATCATATCCTTCTTCACTTTCCATGTTAATCTAATAATTTAAGTCACGTTAGAGTCGAAACATTTGGATTAAAATTTGCAGCCCTGATATTGACTGATACATGAGAGGTCATTATAATGCACTGAGAGTAAAATATTCCAACAGTAAAATGAAGTGTTCAATAATTTATGTCTGCATTAGAGGTGAAATCAACCAGAAGACGCCTTCTGTTCAGTGTTGCAGTGATCTGTTTAATAGTGGACGTGAGAAGGGAAGCTAATTTGTAATTTTGAGTTTAAGCATACACTGAACAATTTATGATGTATTTAACCTGGAAAATGTCACAAAATAGGGGCATTATTTCTTGCATAAAACAAAGGGAATTTTAAATACTGAATTATAATTTTGCTGTATTTTTTGCAGCATAATTTATTTATTTCACAGTTAAGAGTCTTTATAACTTTTTTAATACATTTATATTTAATTGAAATAAAGGATACTAAAAGTCTTAACTGCTTATCTTTACTGCAGATTTTATCCTTACAATTAAGAATAGCATTTTAAAGATACATTTGTCTGGTTGCCTTCCCAAATAAAGACATAGAAAAACATAGTTGACCTACAGAAAGTTATAATCTTCTGATTGACTGTTATGTCATATTATGTAAATGGAAGCAACAGCTGCAAATTACATAACTAATGCAGTGAAAAGACAGCAAAGTATAAACTGTGATGTGGACATGTTAGATGTTTTGGTTGTAGGACTGCCCACACTTTCACAGTGAGAGCAGAACCATGAGCAGAATCCCGACACTGAGGTATTTTTTCCTTTGTAAACTTTTAAAGAGAATCTTAAATCACTATGAAAACTACAGGGGTCGAGTGCACTAGCTGGTCGAATGCCTGGATGTTATTTTTACGCCTAGGATGGAGCAGGTTTAAGCTTGAAAACTCTGACTTAACCAATGTACTGTGAAGGGAGACTGCATCGCAATGGTGGAAACATGACAGCACACTTTAACAGATTTATCAATGAAAAGGCATAAAGATGAAAGAGACAGAGAGTCATCTGTAATTAGACTATGAATCTTGAAGCTTTCTTCAGTCAGTTGATAGAAAAACCTCCTTTCATATTTGCCTCAAATATGCAATGAGATGTGTCAGGTGTGAACATGGAGCCATCCCCGCCCTGAAAGAGCTGATCCTCTCAGAATGTGTGCCAACTCTCTCAGCAGGCTATACCATAATCATCCATTTAAAGAAACTAGTGATACATTATTCAGTAAATAAACATTTGGGTTGCAAATTTGATTGAAAAGACTCTGTATTAAAAGATAAAGGCTGATATTAAAAGTAAGGCTGATGGAAAAGTGATGGAAACTGTCTTGAAGCTTTAGAATTTCCTCCCTTGAAATTACAAGAAATTTTAAAAGGAAATCTGTGTAACATCAAAGAGGTTATTCATCCTAAAGTGTCACTTTAATTTAAAAAAATGTTATCCTGATATAGTCTGATTTTTTAAACACCTTTTTTAAACCAAGAAGTCTCTTAAATTTGAAAACTCTATCACAAGGCGGGCCTGGCCAGGATACAGGAGTACACTTTGCTATGATTAAAGACGAAGACAGAGAAAGCATAAGAGACTGATTTAACTTTTGATGTTCTTTAATGACCAATTTTTTAGCCTCCCAGAAGAAAAAGTACCTTACTGACTAACTCTTTGAAATCTTATCTGGTTCACAGTTTCTGTCAGGGTCTTATCCAGGGTACTAATGATTGGATGAGGTGAAGACGGACAGACTTCAGTGAGATTTAGAAGTATTTTGGGTTTGTCATTTTTCCAACACTTTGGATCCTTTTCTATGGTGTGTTTCAAGTTAACCTGTACTGCTAGAGAATTGTCTTCTTTAGAAAATTGTAGGAGGGAATCAGGATATGGGAGGATGCCCAACATACTTTCCAAGTTAATATTCTACTGCAGATCCACACCAGTTCTCCTTAACAGTGTTCTTCAACTGGGAGGGGCATTTTATAAAAGAGATCTTCCATAACAAGAAATTGATCAATGCACAAGTCTGCAACTGGCATAATTACAAAGACCTTGACTGGTAAGATGAAGAAATACTTTAAACACTAACGGAAAGTAAGACAATATAGATTCATGTAAAACTTATAAAATGTCCAGTCGTGTGTTGAGAATGACCTGCCTGTAATCTCAAGTTCTGGCTGAGCTTATTCAGAGTGTGTGTCAAGTAATGCAATGGTCATTTGTGTGTGCTTGTTTTTAATACCCTATCAACCCTTTGGCAGTTTGGAGCAGGGAAATCTGCAACCCCAGTGAGCCATTTACCATGGGAGGATTTTATAAATATGGCATTGGCCTTTTGTGGAAGGCAATCAAAACAGGTTCATGAGTGAAATTTGTTCACTGAATCTTTCAGGATGTTGATAAAACTTTAACGTATTGACTTCGATTTGCAGTTATGTTATTTGATATTGACCACCTCAACTACCTCAATATGCATGCCTACTGTTATGTTTAAGGTAAATAGTTGAAAACCAGTCAGCCTAAATCCAAGTGAAAAAGGTGTAAATGCAAAAGCTGGCTTTTTAAATAACATTTAAATGCCTTTACAATGACTTGGCATAAATCAGTTTCCAGACATCTGAATACCAACTGATTGTGGTCAGAATTAAATGATTACAACAAGGAAAACACTGAAATATTTTCATCAGTAATGGACTGGCCAAAACAACTATGGGCTGTTTTGGCCAATCAGAATTGTTTATCATCCTGTAGTTGCAAAACAAAATATGAAGATGTTTGAAAAACTGTGTTGAAAAGAGGACCAAAACATGTAAATTTTCTATTCTTAGAACTATGGTTTGACTTGTTTTGTACTGCTACAAGAAAGCATACAAAGAAGACAAGCCAGCATGTTTTGATTGACCGTCATCTTGTGTGTTGGCTTTATGATACAAAACAAGACACTTAACTTGAATAGAGCTGTGTGTCATCAGCATAAGAATGGAAACTGAGACTATATTTGCAGATTACTAACCAAGAGGGAGCTTAATTAAAGATGATGAAGGGGAAGGGTCCAAGCATGGCACACCTTTGTTCACTGAGGCTAAATTAGTTACTAATTCAGGGCCTTAAAATGCCTAATAAGTTGGGGGAAAAAAGCAAAAATAGCACATGGCAAAAAAAAGGCTTATTCTTATGGTTTCGTGCATGTTTGTACCAAAATAGCTTTCCAGCATCCCCAAAAGAGCCGCCCCTTTGGTGGATGTGGGATAAATGGATGAAAATTGGTAAACCTATACATAATGCCCAGACAAACTAAAAAGTCTCCTTTCATTGTGGTGAAAATGTACAAATATGTCAAATTTTCATGTTTTTGATGGGCAGGCTTCAGATTTTAACAGATTTTTTTGAGGGTTTTTATCTGATTGACTCAAGATTTCTTTATTATTTTTTTATTATTATTATTACGATCTCTATAGCTCTCTTTATTTTGCTGATTGTAAAGGGACTGTGTGCAGTAACAAACATACATGTTTCCATTTGATGCACTGCACCGGAGTTAACATCAAGCTAATTTACATCTGCAGTCCCTTGGAAGTTCACAATTAAAACATCTGTTATAACGCATCACAAAGAAATCGAAATAAATCATTAGCTCAAAGCTGCAGAGCTGTAGATCACCCACACAGCTCCTCTTTGCATCCCATACTGGCAACAGGAAGTGACAAAATTTTGCAATTAGGCAATTTTTAAACTCTTTACAATAATCTTCACAATGTGTCCTCAGTGGCAATGGTGAAAAGTGGGATGTCTTGCCATCAAACAGGAAGTTGTTGTAGAAACAACATTTGATTTACTTCAAATCTCATGTGTACAACCAGGGTCTGCCCCTCAACACATTTAAAAGTGAACGTTAAACATTTGGTATTGCACTACCTAATGGAAGGGGCAGTAACAATTCTTATTTAAAATGCTCTATGTTCTTTTGCTTTAGCACAATTATTGTTAGTCTTGGTTTGATCACATTGGCTCATCAGCATCTTACTTTGTAATGCTGCCACTTAGTGTTGATGGCAAGTGCTGCATCATACACAATGTTCTGTGTGGTTACTTTTTTTACATGTGATGACGGACCTGTGAGGACCTACTGTACATGGCCTCTCTGTTGTGCTGCAGCACCCTATGGGTGTGACACACCAACAGTTACCACACATCCCAATTCTCACTGGGTTGTCGCAGCCTGCTACTTAAATGTAATCTTTCCTTCATATTTGTGTAAAACATTACTTCCTAATGCAGTTTATTGAGTACTTCTTTTGCCTGTCATCAATGTGGCAAAGACATCAAAGAAATAAATGTGAATAGATTAGCTTATTTTAACTAAATTCATTCCAATGGACCTATGAGAGAGTCAATCAGCCACATCAACACTGATTTTAACCTTTTACCACTAAGAAGCAATATGAATCTCCAGAAAAACCAGTGATTAAGAACCAGTTTGTGATGGTTTAAGTCAAGCCTGGAGTGTGAATATTTGCTAAGATCTCTCTCTCTGCTGTGTTTTCCTGTGCATTTTTGAATGAAACACTGTGCTCTCAAACACACCACATCCATATGACTGACCCAATCCTGACCTCAGGTGTTTTTGTACGTGTGTTCCGAAGCCAAAGTGTGTGAAAGGTGTTGATTCATCGAAGCTCTTAGGGTGAAAGCTAGCTGAAGGGCACTGCTAATGGAGCTGGGGCAGTGGTAGCCATATTTCTAACAGCAGGCTGCATTTTCTCCACATCTGCAGTATGCAGAACCTGTACGGCTCAGTAGCAGCTCCAGTCATATGAATTGTTTAAAGCGTAAGTGCGTGGACCTTTTTCGGTGAAGGACCCAAACTTAAAATTTATAATGCTCTGACTCAGCCTTGGACCTTGGCTTGTTAAAACCCAGTGTCTTTGTCATGTTAGGACCTAACCACAGGGAAAAAGGCCCCTTTTGAGCTCACTGCTGGAGCTCTGAAATTGTATACAAGTGTAAGGCACCCATAAAGGTAGGCAAAGGTGTATGACATAATGTTTGAAAGGAGATGATCCCTCCCTGGTCCCTAAACTGAAAGGCTTGATTGAGTAAAATGTTTTTTTTCTGTTGGTCTTTTGGTCTTTTTTAACAATAAGCTCCAAACAGGGTGTATCATAAACAATTTCAAAAATGATGATAATTTAAAAGGACATTTACTGCTCTCATAAATAAGAACTACCCAGAAATTAGCACGGTTACTTGATCCAAAAACAATCTTTTATAACATGAACTTGAGAGGCAGAGGATGGACAATAGTGCAGCTGAATGTGGCGCCTGAGTGCCCACATTTTGGCCCAGGGGCTAATTCAAAGCTTGCCCCCTCTCCATCTGCCCATCACCTCTCTCTACCTGGGGACTGACAAAGATCTCCAATCACATGACAGACAGCACTCTCCCTCTCTAAACAAGCAAATGAACAAAGCTGCACACAGAGCCAGAGGGCTCACTCTGACACAGCAACAGAAAACAAAGATTCACAAGAAAGAGCAATCAAAATATAGCACAACAGCAAGGACTGTATAATACTAGCAAAAAAAAAGTGAGTAGACAAGATGGGACGAGAAGAGATGAGCAAGACGAGAAGATATTGGGTTTATGAGAGTGAGACAAGACAAGATTTTACACTATTTCTGAGAAACCTTTGCAACAAAATGTGTTACTGGAAAGATAGTTCATCTGATTAAAAACCAAAAAAATACAAAAAAATACATGTCCATTTTGGAAAAATTTAACTAGTAACTATCTTGTAGTAGGTTTCACTGCTTAGATATTGTATGCTTTGTCTGGTCATGTGTAGTAACTTTGTACTTTCATATGAACACTTAAATTTTGTGGCCATACCTTTAGAAGAGAGAATAGGCTGTTTGCAGTCATGTGACTCAGATGGATTACGGATGTCAAATGTGGGGCTAGAGGAGAAGAACACCAGTTTGGAAACATTTTGCACAAGGAAAGTTAGCATTAAGGGCTCTATTTCCGTGGCGCAGGGTGGCGCAGGGTGGCGGAGCGTGGTGCACCCCGCGCAGTGGTAATTTCATCCGGCGCACCACCGTGCGCAGCCAATTTGGCAATTTGGTAGACCGGTCTGCGTCGAGATGGGTGTGGCGGCGCACCAGGGGGAGGTGTCGACAGCTTGGCGTAGTGACAATTTCGTGCCAAAACACTACACGGAAGGTGCGCTGAAAGCCCGCCAGCTCCAACCTGGTCTATTCTCAGCGCAGGCGAAGCGCGCCCGTTGCACAGTGCACAGTGCACACCCGTCACCAGAACCTCACAGGCAGGTTTCCAGAGTGTCAGGCACATTTTAATGCAATAAACAATCACAGCAACCACTATTTAATGTAACCGTCTGAACCAGCATATACATTTGTATCTATATAAATTGTCCCGTCACATCAGATCAAAGATGTTTGTCACGCGTAATTGAAACTCAACCTGATGGCAGCTAGGAGTGATAAAAACTAGAGAGTTCACATCTGTCAGCCAACCACAAACAGCCACGGCATCCGATACGGAGTATATATTCGGCTTCTCTCACCTCATGAAATTCAAAAGAAAAGAAAAAAGAGAGAGAGACGCTCGCTGAATAAATGTAAGTCAGTCGGTGTCTTAAGGATTTACCTGTGATTGCCCATATTTCTCTGTTTTAATCTTTATTCTTAACGTGATCTAAAAAGATGGAGTACATTATTGCAAGGAGGATGAGGAGGAGATACCGGGAGAGAATATATCACCAAAGGTTCTCCTATTTGGCGATAACAGAGCAGGAATGCAGGTGGATCACAAGCATGATGCCTGGATTAGCCTGCTGCTGTGTTTAATGTAATTGTCACTTAATTTTGTACTCTTATTCATGACACAGGAACAGATTGCATCTGTCTCGCAAGGTGGTCCACATGGTGACGCGCATCGTGGCCTCTGATGTGCAGCCCGGTGGCCACTGTGTGCCTTCTTTGCTCTGACAGCTTTTTTTTGGCCCTTCTCCTTACATCATTGAACCGTTTTTTACATTGGGCAGCGGTTCTCAGAATATCTTGGCAAACTTGATTGACAATATTAGTAACTTCCTCCCAGGCAGTTTTTGCATCATCAGCCCTGGAGGTCTGTTAGCATTACCATATATTCTGGTACTGCGAGCTTGGACCTCCCGGACCAGCACATCAGTTTCCTCCTGGGAGAAGTTTGGCCACCTGGAGCTGCTGCTGCTGTCTTCGTCCATGGTGGTGGCGAGGTGAAATTGGCACTGCGCCTTGCCCGCAGTGCATTTAAAGGCGAGGAGAGGCGTTCATTTGATTGGTGAAGATTACACTCGGCGATGTTAAACCCACTCACGCCTTCTCTCCTCCCTCTTTGCCACTTGTGCCAGTGGGAGGGACGGAGGCGTGGGTGCGCCGCGCTGGACTGCACCGTGCACGAAAATTGCAAAATGCCTCGGACACACCCCGTTGGCGCCTGGTCTACGAAAATAGAGTCCTAAATCTCTAAATGCACCTGCATGATGCAAATAACATGCAAACATTTCTACATAGATTGAATCTTCACTGCCAGCGCTGAATAACTTATTCTGCTGATGCTATTGACTCTTGTGTTCAGCCTCTGGCATCTCCAGGTGCAGACAATCAGGCAGCTAATTGTCAGCACCTGTGAGCATGAACCCTGCTACAGTGGTCAGTAGGTGTGTGCTCCACGAATCGGCATGCCATGTTTTACTGATCTGGATAGGGCCTGTGCGATGGGGAAACGTAAGCCCCAGTATCTCCAATCTGAAATCCAAGTTCCATATTACAGGGGATATCAGAGACAGGCCATGAAGTGGGCGTCCCAAAAAGACCATTTCCACACACTGACAGCAGTCAAGGTTTGCAGGATTAGATAGCTGATGGCTCTCTGCCCAAACATGGAACAGAGGCAGTGTGATGGTGTTGGGCAGCATCTCCTTCAGTGGAGAAACAAGGCTCGTCATCATTGGAGGTAGTCTCAATGCAGAGAGGTATTGAGGTGAGATTCTGCAACCAGTGGCAATTCCATATCTTCACAGTCTGGGCCTGAAGTCTATCCTCAAAGATGTCACCCCCACGGAGCAGGGTTTATCAGAGACTGCCAACAGCAAAGGTGTCAAACTCAAGGCCCGGGGGCCAAATCCGGCCCGTGGAATGATTATATCCAGCCCGCGAGATTATATCATGTTTATATTATAACGTCCCACCAGTATGAGGTCTGCAGATTTCCTCCAGTATAGAAATGTAAACTTCAGCTTGATTATTTAAAATAGCCTATCCTTGTTAAGCCATAAGAATCTGAAAAGGTAAAGAGTATGAAAAATTAGATTGAAAGTCAAGAATGTGGGGGAAAAAATAATTGGTTTTAATTTCATATTTTCAATTTTGCATCTCAAGATTACGACTCAGACTTATGATTTTGATTTTTCATTTCATTCTTTGACCCTTTCAAGTCATAATCTGGACTTTATATGTCACATTTTCATCGTTTAAATTCCCAATTTTAAATTTTATGGCATATTTTGAGCTATTTAACTCCTTACTTTGGCTATTAAATTGCATATTTGGACTTTTAAACACATGATTTCAATGTTTTGTATCATATGTTGACATTTTAAGTTCCTAATTTTTACTTTTTATAACATATTTTGATCTTTTACACTCCAAATTTAGAATTAAAATCATATTTTTAACTTTTAAATCATCATTTTGAATTCTGGCTCATATTTTGACATTTTCAACTCCTAATTTTGGCTTTTTAATCCCACAATTTGACTCACAATCTAAAATTTTAAGACATAATTGACTTTTAAAATCATGATTTCAGATTTTCTCATATTTTGACATTTTCAACTCATGATTTCAACTTTCTCCTTGTATATTTGCTCTTTAAAAACCTTATTTTTCAATTTACAATATCGTGTTCTGATGATTTGAACTAATAAATTGGAATTTTAATCTCACATTTGAGCCTTTGAACTTATCATTTTTACTTTTTAAATTTCCAAATGATTTATCATCAGTGCTTTTTTCATATTTTATTGCTGGTGAAAATGAGGTTGGCAGTTTAAGGTTGTGTTGACCCTAGTAGGCTCTTAGGTTAGACCTAAATCCAGTATCCGGCCCCTGCTGTGACTGAGTTTGCCTGGCCTACAGTATTTCGGAGTGGAGATGATGGAGTGGCCTGCCAGCAGTCCTGACCTCAAACCCACTGAACACTTCTGGGATCAGCTTGGGTGTACTGTTTGTGCCAGAGTGACCAATACAACCACGCTGGCTGACAAATGCTGGCTAAAGAATGGGATGCCATCCCACAGCAGCGTGTGACTAGGCTGGTGACCAGTGTGAGGAGGGGGTGCCAGGCTGTTGTGGCTGTATATGGTTCTTCCACATGCTACTGAGGCTCCTGTTTGTTAAATGAATAAATTAAGTTGCCAATGTGTCTTGTTTCTTTAGGCTTCAATCATCCAATCCACTAAACAACACCAAACAAGAGTCAATGGCAAAATAAGCTGTTTGGCATTGTCAGAGAAGATTTTCCAAACTTTTGATGGGTGCAACCCACATACTCAGCTCTGCTGCTCATCCCACATATGCATGTTCCTAACAAATGGAGCACAATTTAAAAGGGTGACAAATAGGCTTTCCAGCGTTAAAAGGTTAATTGCCAAGAAGTATTGATACATCAAAAAAATTATCTACAAAACACAAATTTCCAGACTGCTTGATGGAAACAAGCCCTACATAAATGTCATCTGACACTGCTCTTCCACACTTTGAATGGAGGCCTAGTCCAACCATGTTGATTCTTCGTTAGTTTTTCCAGCTTTACTAAACACATTTTTTATTAGTTTCAAAACTCAAACATGGCTCTTTCGTTGCATTTTTTTTTCTATGCTGAAATCACGTCCTGTCCATTCTGAATTTGAACTAAGAATTTTGTTTTTCTCCAGATTTTTAGAAAAAAAGTCTGATTTCTTCAAATTCTTCAATCATTTGATTAATTTATTGTTGGCAGCCTTCTATACTCCTTTATACATTATATTGCCAAAAGTATTCATTCACCCATCCGAATAACTGAAATCAAGTGTTCCAATCACTTTCATGGCCACAGGTGTATAAAAATCAAGCACCTAGGCATGCAGACTGTTTCTACAAACATTTGTGAAAGAATGGGTTGCTCTCAGGAGCTCAGTGAATTCCAACGTGGTACTGTGATAGGATGCCACTTGTGCAACAAGTCCAGTGGTGAAATTTCCTCGGTCCTAAATATTCCACAGTCAACTGTCAGTGGTATTATAACAAAGTCAAAGCGGTTGGGAAAGACAGCAACTCAGCCACGAAGTGGTAGGCCACATAAAATGACGGAGCGGGGTCAGTGGATGCTGAGGTGCATAGTGCGCAGAGGTCACCAACTTTCTACAGAATCAATTGCTACAGACCTCCAAACTTCATGTGGCCTTCAGATTAGTGAAAGAACAGTGCGTATAGAGACTTATGGAATGGGTTTCCATGGCCGAGCAGCTGCATCTGAGCCATACATCACCAAGTGCAATGCAAAGTGTCAGATGCAGTGGTGTAAAGCACACCGCCACTGGACTCTAGAGCAGTGGAGACGCGTTCTTTGATGGACGAGTCTGGGTTTGGCAGTTGCCAGGAGAACGGTACTTGTCTGACTGCATTGTGCCAAGTGTAAAGTTTGGTGGAGGGGGATTATGGTGTGGGGTTGTTTTTCAGGAGCTGGGCTTGGCCCCTTGGTTCCAGTGACAGGAACATTGAATGCTTCAGAACACTTTTGGCAATATAGTGTAAGAGCAATCCAGTCAGATTACTAGGTTGCCTAATTTCTGAAGTCACAGCCTCTTTCCAGGGTTCAAGAGATGTGAAGGATGCAATATTGTTTGAGTGTCTCTGTGAGAGTGAAAGAGAAAATATGTCATCTCAGCAATCTTGAAAGATAAAGCTACACTTATGGTTCAATATTGTTGAGCATTGATGGTGCAGTTCAAAATGAAAGAAAAATCTATAAGTAAGAAGTGAGGTGTGGTCAGGGGTCTGATTGTGGTGAAGGAGAACTGAGACAGCACAGAGAGAGATAGAGATGAAAAGAGGAGAGAATTAAACCCTAGGGTTACCTTGAAAACAAGAGCAAAAGAGAGAAAGAATGGGAGTGAAGGAGAGACAAAAGAGACTGTAATGCAGGATATCAAAACACTGCTTCCAACCACAGACCCACACACACAGGGAAGAGTGATGATAATAACATCTATATTTCTCCTCTGCCATTGCAGCTGTGATCTTTAATAGGAGCTCAGCGACAGCCTGTGTTTGAAGGTGAGTCGTTTCTTTTCCAATCTGTTTCTCCTCCATCATTGTTTCTGACCCTCGACAAGTAAACTTGAATGTAACAAATGCTGCTGAGGTCAGTTGTCCTGAGGGATTATATTTCTGCAGGTACCTGAGTGCTTGGTGTGGTTTTACTCCTATCTATCCTGCCTCAGCAGCAGAAGCTCTGCTTCTTTTCATTCCATGTTTTGTTCATGTCTGACTTTGAAAATCTGGATTTCAGTGGCTCCAATGAGTATATGCTAATTATACTAATAATTATGATATTACATGAATGAATGAATGAATGATACATCTATTTAAATCAAGCAGACACGTTTTAAACTTCACAGTTTCCTGCTGCTGTTCCTGTTGTGCTTGTGAACAAGTTGAATTTGGTTTCCAAGTTTGATGTCTTGTTTTTTTTTTTTTTTTTTTTGCATTAAACATGATGAAAAGAGTAATAGAAACACATGGTGGGTGTTATAAAAGGAGAGTAAGTGGGGGTAGGGCTCGAAAAGCTTCTGCTTCTTCGTACTCCATTTCAGACTACGAATTGCTTTATTTATTGGTCGTTATGGCATTATGGATTTGTACACCATTGAAATGAACTATGTATTGTTGTTTTTATTCTGTTTGTCCGAAATAAAAAAATAAATAACTCTGACACATATTCGGGGCCTGTGTCTAAATGCACTTTTGCTGCTCCCTCTTCAAGCAGCTTTTGCAACTCTCCTCCACCCCAGCTCCTCCTATATTTGTCTCCTAAATTTGAAATTGTCATTCTCTGCTCTGAGTTTTTCGCTGCTTCTCTCCCTGCCTCAGCATTTCTTTGTAGGCACATGAAAGACATGAACATGTGATGTTCCTGTTTGAACCTGTACACGTAGGCTGGTGGAAGGGCAAGGGGAGCCTAGATGCCAAATATAAACTAGAAAAGCACTCGGAGAGCGCAGACCTCCACCATTAGCCCTTTCTCCCAATAGTAAAGAATCCATTTTAAAAAATTCCTGGATCCAGATGGTGATCCAGATCGCTCCCAAAATCTGATCAGTTCTTCCTTATGCTATTTCTGACATTTCCTGAAAATTTCATCATAATCCGTCCACAACATTTTGAGGCATGTTGCTAACAAACAAACAAACAAACTAACAAACCCTGCCAATCACATAACTTCCTTGGCGTAGGTAATAACAGCAATAAGTGCAAATTATAGCCACAAATCATGTGTGTTTCTTGATAAAATGGTCCTGACTGAACTGCCACTATACCACAGCTACATCAGAGCTAATGGCCACACCAACAGCAGCAATATATAGACACCAGCTAACAGTCGACTAAACACCACCCGTAATGACTGCAAACACGTGCCAAAAATGTAGATAAAAAAAGTAACGAAACGTCTTTATCATCATGAAAAGTTTTTATTGTTGTTCTTCACTCTTTATTTAATAAAGAAATGTTGCACAGTTCTGATAAAACTACCACTGTAGCTACAACGGAGCTGACTCTCCACCAGCAGCCATTGCACTTAGCGGTCTTACACTACAACTATTTTTTTTGTGGTTTGACTTCCCCAGCTATGATTTTAGATTGTAGAAATGTTCAAATGTGGATGGTTTGCAAGGATCTGGGAAATTCCCCATAACACTTGGTTTAGAGCAGTGGTTTTCAACTGGTGGGTTGGAACCCAAAAGTGGGTGGCAAAGCTTTTACCAGTGGGTTGCAAATGTTTGCCTGGAAAAAAGCAGTCCATCATGTCTCAACGTGATTATCTCCTCTATTGGAGTTAACAAAGCTGTTTTTTCCACAATAATGAGGTAATTCTGCGAGAAATTAACATGCTACCATGCTAGCTTGGGGAAATGGAGGAAAAAACAAAACACATGTATACATGCCTTCTAAATATGTGCTTTTTTAAACATGTTTGCTGTGTTCTGTCTCTGTTTAATATGTTTTTTTGTTTGTTTGTTTGTTTGTTTGTTTTCCAAACTGCAACATTTTCCATTCATTAAATTTGAGCAGCTGATTTTTTTTCAGAACTTTTTGTCTTGATGGAAGTAGTGGTGGGTCCTAAAGCTTTACCAGTTGAGAACCATTAGTTTGGGGTGTGCCTTGGGAAAACCAACAAGAATCAGGACAAATAACCCTTAGATGTGAAAGCACAAAACTTACCAGGCTAAGTGGTAGGGTAAAGGGGTTTAATGGAATTGACCCCCTCTGTTTTGAACTGAAAGCGGTGCAACGAATGCAGCTGATGCTTGGAACAATTTTGTGGCCACAAAATTGAGCACTGGAAATGCTGTTTGTATGGAAAATTAGCGCTGCTAGAGCAAAAAAATCTGGCTGTTGAAACAGGCCCTAAAAAGTGTACCTGCTTTTATTTTTTTTTCCATTCCTCTCATTAACTCTACTTTTGCTATTTCCTCAAAATAACTTTTTGATTTACAAAAAGTCTGCAGTCAGCTCTGAACTTTACACAGTCAAATATTTGTGCAGTGGATGTGACAGTCTGAAGAACCAATTTCACCTCTTCATCATTTGGTCTCATTCTCTTTTCCTCTTGACTGCTCCATTTCTCTCTCTCTCTCTCTCTGTCACTTTGTCTCTAGCCTCGCTCTCTCTCTGACTCCTCTGTATTGGCTCTGTAAAAAAGGGAGCTGATTTGATCATGGGTGATGATATTGATGGGCTGCTGACCTCTCAGACACTGACTGTTATTCTCATACACACACACCTTATTCTACAGTTTGTTTAAAAGGTGAAGGATTGATTTCAGAGTCTGGACGTTTGTCTCCTTTGGTATTTGCAGCTGGTGCATGATTATTACACCGCACTGTGTGCGTGTGATCTTTGTGAAACTTATTTACGCTGTCAAATAGAAGCTATAGAGTTTGGAGACATGAGAGAGATGGTGGAACTTCCAGAAGAGGAGGGAAAAGGTCGAGCACAAAACAAGATGGATGAAACAGACACAGAAAAACAAAAATAGAGAGAACGACAGAGAGCGAGCGTCACAGAGATCCTCCGGGGACGATGCGGAGATGAGATTCTTGTGCCACGGGGGGTCGAAATTAAAGTTTCACAGAACTTAAAGTAAAGCCTATTTATGGGAGCAATTTTCATATTCATGCAATATTTCACACCACACACACACTCACACACACGCATGCCCCCACAGACACAAGTGCCTCTCCTGCTGATAAGAGGCTCGCCACAGAAACACATTCAGCGAGGACAATTCAGCCAGCATGCTGCATAAGTTATCAAGCCAAATCTTAAAATAGCAAAGAAAGCAATTTAGAGAAAATATAAACACTAAGAGAGGCCAATTTAATGGGAGAAGTGAACTTCATATTCATTGAGATTCTCTATTAGCAGAGGGCTGAGCAAGTGTGACTCAACCCTTATGCAACCGGACTAATGAAGGCAGAGTCAACCCAGCGAGGAACTTCTCTGAAAGTCTGGCGTCATCAAGGGAAGTAACACCAAAAGTTTTTCTTTCTCTCGCAGCTGCAGAAGGAGATTGAGCCAAGTCATTAGCGCTGCAGCGTGTAGCATTTTCATTCTGACAAAGCTTTGGTGATGATTTATGAAGATCTTTTCACTCATACTTTTTGGTTGAAAATTGCTGTAAATTTCCTGCGTCTGTTGCTAAGATTTATCAGGTGTGTTCACCTTCCCACGCTGTCAAAATCCATTTATTTCATTTTCTTTTAAAGGATATTTTTGAGCCATTTGTCTTCATTTACAGGACAGATGAAGAAACAGAAAGAGACAAACTGCTGAATGGTGGACTTAGGCCTTAAACATGAAGAGCACAGCAGTGTAAATGCGCACTGGAATCCCTTTATTTCTGAGATCACCTTGTTGGATCAGGGATTTCAGCTTTTTTAGCGCTTATAAAAGTAATCACCCTTTGGATGTTTTACCCAGAAAGTGTTATAAAGAAAGCCTGTATAAAATAAAATGTGTTTTAATAGTGACAGTTGGTTTCTCTCATACAGCTCTCTAAGTTTCCCAGTGTATAAAACAGTAAAATAAGTGATTGCATAATATTCACCCCTTTAAATGACTGACCTAAATCAACACAGGTTCAGCCAAATGGTGCTAGCAGTCTCACATTTACTGAAACAGGGATCACCTGAGTGCAGTGAATGTGTCTTAAGTGACTGAAGTATAAAGACAGCTGTGTTTGGAAGGTCAAGTCACTGGTTAATCAGTATTCCTTGCTGCTATTACACCATGACAACAAAAGAACACTCCAAGCAACTCAGAGAAAAGGTTATTTAAAAGTGTGCATCAATACAAGAGTAAAACACACAAGGGTTTAAATACCTTTTATCAGCACTCTAAATCTTTGTTTGCCTGATCACATGTTTTGCAACCCACTCCTTATTGGAAGACTACATGGCTCTCATCAATGACAAGTAAGTATCGATTTCATCTTTAATTCACAAATGAATGTCATGTTGTGTAAAAGAAGACTTAATAATACAGACTGAACCCATGAATTTAAAAAAGAGCCTGAAAAGGGACTTCTTTAACAACAAAACTAAGACAGAGTTCAAGTAAAGTCATTCTTCCTCTTGTCTTGTTTGGAAGCAGTAGAAACCGGGGTCAGATGAATTCAAGTATCTTGATATTAATGCAGCGTTTGCAGCCAACCATGTTAGTGGACTGAAGCTGTGAGGACTCTTCTTCTCACTCAGAGTTGTTCATTTCCTCCATCCTTCTGCTCACAGATGCTCCTGCAAACACTGCTCACATTCTGCTGGTGAAAAGTGGTATTAGTGATGGAATTTTAAGACTGTTAGGGAGTGATTTAATTACAAAGCTGTGACAGCCGATGTTCCTGTAAAAATGCATGGATTTTTCTGTTCATGTTTATTTAGCGCTTAAAAACAATAGGAGAACAAGGACAAAAATGTTAAGTTAAATGATTGCTCAAGTCTGATCAGCCGGATAGTGAAGTGTTCAGTGAACATTGTAAAGTTAATTCTGCCTTGTTGTCAAATACAGTACAGAGGGCTTTTTTTTTTTTTTTTCTTTTTGGTTTAAGGACCAGACCATCATATTAAGCCTAAAACCAACCGAAAGTCTGTTATCTCCAATGATAGCAACCCAGTCCAAACAGAAATGCATTCCTTAAAAAATGAAATAACACCTCAATGTACATGTTAACAATATCAATAAGAAGTTTTCTTTATTATTTGTCATTACATACAGCAAGTCATAATTATTCTTTAACCCCTTAATGCCCGAAAACACAAATAATAGCCAGAAAATTCTAAATTTTTGGAACTGAAATATTCATTCAACTTTCTACTGAAATATAAAAAGAATCCAAATTTCCATAAAATTTAACAATTATACTTTTAGTATCTCATTTCATTCATTAGGTGTTTTCTGGTAACTGGTCATCCACTTGAGGGCATTTTTATCATTTATCAGATTGTATTCATAAGTTTTTTTGAGTAATTTATTGAGCATATTGATTAGATAGAGGTATCATAAAAGTATGTATCAACTATGCGACAACAGGCCATAAGGGGTTAAGTATATCATACAAAAACAAACAAAAATAAATACATAATTAGTATGAAATTAATCAGAACAAAAAAAAATGGCAACTAAATCTTATTTGATTACAGAATCCTTAATTTTGAGGTCTTGGCTTGACTCAGTCACTCCAGAACATTCACCTTGTTGTTTTTAAACCATTTCTGTGTAGCTTTCGCTGTATGCTTCAGGTCATTCTTTTGCTGGAAAATAAATCTTCTCCCAAGCCATAGTTCATAGTTAACCCTTGTAGACTGAATAAGATTGTCATCCAGGATGTTACTGTATTCTGCCACTTTCATTTTACCTTCAGCTTTTACAAGCCTTGGGTCGGCTGCCGAGAAGCAGCCCCACAGCATGATGCTGCCACCAGCTTTATTCACATTAGGGATGGTGTGCAGTATTTGGTGTCCGCCAAACACAGCGTCCTGTCCGATGCACATGTGCCATTTTCTTTCTGTTGCTTGATGATGGATTTAACCAAAATCTAATTGAGGTTCCCTTACTTTGAAATATTACTGTTTCTATCTCTTGACTTATACTTTTCAATAACCTTTTCTCTGAGCTGCTTGGAGTGTTCTTTTCTTTTCACTGTGTAATGGTAGCCATTAATACTGATTAACCAGTGACTGGACCTTCCAAACACAGCTGTCTTTATACTTCAGTCACTTAAGACACATTCACTGCACTCAGGTGATCCCAGTATCACTAATTGTGAGACCACCAGTTGGCTGGACCTCTTTTGAATTAAGTGACACAAAAGGTAGTGAATATTTATGCAACCACTTATTTTATTGTTTCATATAATGGAAAACTTTAAGAATTGTATGAAAGTAACCAACTGTTACTATTAACAAACATTTTATTTTGGACAGGCTTTCTTTGGAAGACCAGCGTGGCACTTCTGTGTGATCAAGTTAATGTTGACTTCACATAAGAGGCCTGTGTTAATGATGTGCAGCAGCAATAAGAACAATCTTGTGTAATGTTCCTTCATTACTAATAATCACAAGATTTCCTGAAAAAATAACAAAATCCCACTTTGTCTAAACATGTTTTTTATGTATGAAAATGGCTTTTACTGTGGTCAATCTGTTCATTTCCCTTAACCCCCTAAAAACATCAGTAATACAGCTTTCTGCTGCAGTACTGACAGCTGTGTGTGGTTTCAGAATCTTAGCTAATGGCAGATCACCAGGTGGTACAGACTCATGTAAATGTCTGAAATCTAACCCCTGGATATCTCATTATTCAGTACAACATGTGCAGGTGTAACCCTTAAATACTCCGACAAATAAAGCAGATTCAAAATGTGTTACTTATTCAAAAGAGAGAGAGAGAGATCTTAAGATAAAAATAAAACTGTGCTGGGACATTTTTTCTCTAAATGAAAATGGTTGAGTCATTTCATTTTCCACTTCCACTCTTTGCTGAAACCCAGTGATGCTGCACTGAACTGAATTATCTCTGTGAGTGCTGCTGCCTTTTAGTGACGGTACAGTTGATGCCTAACTACACTTAACTGCCTTATTTCTTCTGAATAAGAAGATTCTGTTTTAGAGAGATTTTTCCATTTAATGAGCATTTTGTTGCCCATTTAATTATTTATTTTGGAAAAAAGAATCTGCACATTAAACTTAACATCCAGGGGGGAGTATTTTTGTTTGTGACTGAGGGAGTAGCGTGATTCTGGTGAATCTGAATGTGTGCAGCTAAACACACAAACACTGAGCACACTCATACAGTAATGGGAGTCAGTTATGGCCCAAGTGTCAACAACTGAAGAGCTTAACTGAGGCAATCCTTTAAAGTAACCGTCTGCATTGACTTTTATTCATGCAAATATGGAAAATAAATATTTTGTTTGTTGGTGTAACTGGCATATGAAATTTACTCAGCTGTGTAAGCACTTTAAATTGATTAGATGTCAGCTGAGTGTCTTTTTCCTCACATTTCAGATTTCAACACTAAAGTAATTCTTGTTTCTGCATGATTTGTGAATATCCCTACCTCAACACTAAGTCAATTAGAAGTTAAATCCTGACACTTGGATGTCTCAGCAAATTTGGTGGGATGAGTGGCTGAGGAGAAAATCTTTAGAGAAGTTTAGAGAAGCTTTAACTGTGGCTATTTAAGGAGTCATGAAACCCACAAACCACGTTTTCAGATGAGGACCTGTGTTTATGTGGATTTACTGTTGATCAGTTAAGGCCCAAATCTTCACATTTTAATACAAAATATTTTAATACTACATTTTGGGTTAAAAAGTTAAGAGTTGAAAGCTTAAAAGAACACTCTTGATGTCCTAATGTTAAAACAAGAGATGGGAACTGTTTTTTTTGATGGTGATACTTTTGATATTACTCATTACTGATCAAAGTCCTTATCAATACTACTATTGATACCTCTCTGTTGTTAAGTGGAGAGACAAAACAACAATGCATTTTGACAGAAGAGATTTTTTTAATCAAGAAATTAAAAGATAACTATTCTACTGCAGCTTAAACCGTGTAAAGAATGCATTCTGCTCCCAGTACAGCTGCTGACAGTCAGAGGTACAAGATCTAAAACTGCCATGGGGAAAAATAGTTTGCACAAATTTATATAAATGGCCATTTGTACCTGCCATGCAGGTAAACTTTAAACCATAAGAAGCCATTTGATTTTCCCTCTGTTTAATTTCACACCAGCAGATAACATTGCCATGGAAACACCATCTCTCTATAGGTTGTTTGCATTCACATCATCCTGAATGTCAGCTGGGGGTCAGGAAGTGGCCTTTCTGAATAAGCGGGAATGGAGGGATGTTAGTAGTTTACAGCTCTAAATTGACCTCTATGCTGCAATTATCATCAGAAAATTTCTACGTACATTGAGTACGATTCCTATGCAAGTTTAACTTCGATGAAGGTGATCAATAGCGCAAATCATTCAGTCCTGCAGACCTTCTAGTGTCTAACGTTGTCCAACCAGATGAAAGTGGACAAGAGTCTTGAGTGTTTTACTGAGCTAAGAGGCGAATTGAGCCCTTTCTACAAATGCAAAAAAAAATCCTCATTTTGTTACTAACATGCCTTAAATCGAAAGGAGATGTTCTACCATCCAAATAACCTTGCAGGGTGAGTGATCGAGTATTGATTTGTCATTCACAAAGCAGCCTTGACTGACAGATTTGCGTTCAAGGTTTGCAGGGTGATACGGTCGACAGCTTTCTGCCCAGACAATCCAGAAAAGGATTCATGCAGCCACTCTTCAGTCTCATAGGGCTGCCAGGAGGCCTGCCATGACTTTTCCTCACTGTCAGGCCAGTTTGCGCTGTGTCTGCAACATGTGTACTGGAACCTGAACATATGGAGGAACGTTATGTTCAGTGATGAGTCCAGATTACCACTCTGTCTCTCTGGAGCAGAGTTTCAGAGAGCATGGGGAGAATGTTTACTAGTTACTTGATCACTTAGAGTGACCATATAATATAGGAAAAAAATGGTAGCAAATACCGACGGTGCGGTCACTATGGTGTTATCTGTAGAATGTGGCTGCACATACACCAGATGCAGAGGGCTGTGCATGTAAGTCCCAAAGCTCAAGAGTCCAAGTCAAGTCTCAGCTCATATTTGTGTATGAACCCAAGTTTATGTCTGAAACTTGAGTCTCCATCTGCTGCACATAAACACAACTCACCCTCATTTTCTCCAACACCTTGATGTGACCTAAAATAAGATTCCAGTAAGAATCTCTTGAAATTTCACATCATAGATGAGTCTGCATAAGGTTAATTAAATTATACAGTAATCCAGTCAGTCAGCTATCCCAGCTGATTGTGGGGTTATCAGTTGATTAAACCCCCTTTTTCAATTCACATCACAAGTGTAGATACGGGGTAGAGAGGCTCTTTACTTCCTCCAATGATGTGTCCTTTATCATCCAGTTATAGGAGAATGCTTTAAGATAAAGATTAGGAAGGGAAGCAATGGAGGAAGTCAGATGATTAAGGATGTGATTGTTTTTTGGCCTATTTTTACCTAAAGCACAAACAGCTGTACCCGTCTGTAGCGTTGTATAGCCAAGGCTAAAGGGACAACAGACACGCTAATGCCACTATTAATACCATGTAGCTAATACAACCAACTTAAAAAATACTGAAAGTACTTTTTAATTAATTCATTAGTAACACATTAGTAAAGCTTAAGTCATCAGTAAGCTTTTTAAATAGTTATTCATAAAAACATCCTTTATTCATTCAATTTTGAAATATTGTAACCCTAATCCTAATCGCTACCTTTACTTTAATTGTAACCCTTTATTAATGCTTTCCTAATACATCAATTAAACATTTATAGCCTTCTTTATAAAGGGCATCAGCTAGTCAGCAATGTTTAATACATGTCAATTTTGAATTCCATACTAGTGCATCAATAAGTATTTGAACACACCATCCCCACTGTGGAGCACAGTGGTGACAGCATCATGCTGTGGGGAAGCTTCAAGGCAGCTGGCCCTAGGCTTGTAAAAGCAGAGGGTAAATGAATGAGGCTAAATATAGGAAAATTCTGGAGGACAATGATAGTCAATCTGCAAGAGAATTACAGCTTGGGAGAAGATTTTGTTTTCAAGATATCACTTTGCAGCTTTTTTTTTTTCTTTAATATGTTTTTGTTTGCAGGGACCTGCCAAAACTGAGCATCTTAAAACATGAGATTTGAAAAATAATAAGTTTTCAAAAAATGCAACCATACACTATACTGAGACTTTTTTCCACATATTTGAGTTACTTGTAGTGATAAGGTAACGTTTTATTTAAGTGACATTAAACCGTGTTTACTTAAAGTTCCTGTTTGGAGTGAGGGGAGTGTATCCCAAGAGATACTCAGAGATCCCAGAGATTCACTCAGCAGCTGTAGGCAGTAGTCATGCCATCAGAAGGAGTTCACTCTGTACCGGAGTATGAGTGTGGAGGGACCGGTGTCAGAAAGGCCCTTTATCTCTCTCCTTGTGTCTGCGTGGTGAAAGATGCCTCTTCCCAGGCCTGAGATCTAGTTATCAAAACACACCAGTGTTTCACGACCTCGTCCACCTAGCAGTATTTCAACCAGGCTCTCCTGGCTTTCCTCTGGTCTTCTCCTGAATGACAAACACAACTAAAGTGCATTTTCTCCTTGTGCCTCAGAGACTTTTATTTTCAATGCATGCCACAACCTCCATCTGCCTGCTCATTCTCTGTGATTCCTGTCACATTTAAGCCTCAGAATTTGCTGCAAACTTGTCCCTGTTTTGACCTGCCTTATTTTCCCTTATTTACCAAGTTTTATAAAAAAACACTTCTTACTGATTTCTTGTGTATACTGCTTCATTTTCAGATACATTTCTGCACTTTCTGTATCTATTACAAGACAAATCACTCTCATGTTTATTAGTCGTCATTGCCTAAGCTTGTGGTGATGTACTTAATTTTCCGAATGTTAAGGCGAGTTTTAACATACTTGAAGCTGCCAACTAATCTTTTTGATCCATTAAACTCTTCCTGTTTTTCCATTCAACAAGGAGCCTGACTGACCATCTCTAAGGTCAGCCTTATAAAGGAAGAAATTAACACACTTTCCACAAAGTTGGCCAAAAGTTACATTTTGTTCTACGCCTACATTTAAATGCACAAGTTAAACTTTCAATAAAGCATCTGTAGTGTCCCAGTTTAAAATTTAAGATTCACTACTTTTTGTTAGTCTTTCCCCCCTTTTCCATTATTCACTGAAGTTTTCACAAAATAATAGTACTAGTCTTGCCGAAAGGGTTCTGCTCTCAGGGTCATTAGATTCAATATTTGTAACAAAATCTCTGAACACTGTTGGCACAGCTGGTCCTCCTTTCAGAGAACTATGTCAGAAAGCCTTGGTCCAGACCACTGACCACTGGCCCTTCGGGGGACCTAGTTGACCTTCTGGCTGCTCTTTTTCCAGGATTTCACCTTCTCTTTTTTAAGCTTTACAGACAGGCTTCAACATCCACGCTGCACGCTGCCAGTTGATTCGGCCCTCTTTGAAATAATTCAACAAAAAGACATAGTGCATTAACAGAGGACAGAGATTGCTGGTGGTGTTGTAGCATCTCGGTCTTTCTAATAAATAACTTAAGTTAAGTAGCAGTTGAGGTTAATACCACCAGTTAAATCTTTTATCAAAACGGTATTAAGCTTTTATTAACATTTTCATATCAAGGCAAGAAGTTTGGTAGAAAGAGTAATTTTTTCTTAGGAACAGAAGACAAGCGTGATTCTAATGGAGCTCAAGAGGGAAGACTTTTTCTACTCATTTATTTGTCACTTGTTCAGATCTCTCCCTTCTTCCATTCTTTCTCTTTTCCTGCTCTTGTGATTAGCTGATTATGGGCATTCACTCTCTTGAGTACTGAGCCATTTAGATTCTGCCACAGCCTTGTTTGACCAATCATCGGCTGTCATCTTTTGAACCTAGCATTGTCTCTTTCACAGTCAGTCTGTTGTTTCAGCCGCCCCCATTCAGTTCATGAGTATCCATTTCCTCACAGGTCTTCTGCTCATCTCATCCTGTAAACCTCATTCTCCTTTTCAAAGCCATCTCATTAGCTGCGTTTCCATTACAGTTTTTCGCAAAATAAAAGTGATATTTCTTATATTTCGACAAAGTACTTTGAATGTGTTCCCATTGAAGCAGGACGCTCAAAACCTGTTGCGTGTTGGTACCATTAGGATTACATCTACAGTGGTTGCCTTGACAATTAAAGGGGGGGGGGGGGTTCTTGTGCCTCTAATGACAGCAGAGGACAGTGGACAGAATCGGAAACAGGCATGAGAGCGTGGAGCGTGGTGAGAGACCTGCAGGAAATTGTGACAAGCCGGATTCGAACCTGAACTGACTGCGTACATGGGGCGCACCTTAAACCACTAGGCTATCTGCGCCCCAGCCTTGAATATTTTGAACAAAAGACAAAGGTAACGAATAATAGTTCAGAGGCAGAGCCATATGTATGACAAAAGCCACATATAAGGGTATAAGTATGGTATTAAGAAAAGTCTTGGTCTCCTCTTTTGTCCACATGTACCGCGATGTCGTCTCAGAGTGACTGGTCACATGACACCGTACGTCACGTCCTGTGACTTGTAAATGTGGAAAAAGTGTTTCCATTGCACTTTTGCGATATATTTCTTTATCAAAAAATCTTGAAAAACCTCATGAGAACATAAAAAATTTCTTGCAACATTTGAGAGTTTTTTTTTAAATTCAGGTGTTTCCATTATCAGTTTTTTTTACTGCGCTATTTAGAATTTGCACATTTCTAAGGTTAATGGAAACACAGTTACTGTTTCCTGGTGCAGCTGCTCCAATTAGATGATTGCTGATAGGGCCAGCTGCATAACGTCAGGTAGCTATCATGCAGAAAAAGAACTCAGCATTTACCAAACAGCTTCAAGAGAGGTACCACTTTACTTGAAAAGTATCAGGAAAAGAACATGCTGACATTTATTTGAAATTTGGGTTGCTAAAAATATCTACATGATTAAAACATGTTGCTTTTCAGTTTTTTTAGCAACACAAGACACTTTAAAATGTACTTGTTTTAAATGTAATTTAGAAGAGTTCTCAGTTTGACACTATTAAAAGTAAAATTATTCAAAATGGATTCCATGTTAACAGAGATAAGAGCTGTGTTTTATCACAGTCAACACCAATATCAAATGGTCACGCACAATGTGGTATCCTACTGTGATTTAATTCAAATGCAGCATAAACTTAATGCCTTGAACAACATGTGATTACAGCAAAAAGTCTTGAACAATTTCACGCTACATATTTGGAATAATGCAAAACATCTATCCCTCAGTCCATGGATGATGAAGATAGATAGATAGATAGATAGATAGATAGATAGATAGATAGATAGATAGATAGATAGATAGATAGATAGATAGATAGATAGATATTTCCATACACTCATGCATTCACACAAAGAGCTCATTTGTCTGTGCATTAATGAGGCTGCCCTGCACAGACTGTTTTCATATGTAAATCCTGCTGAGTAGTAAGAGCCCCAATAAAGTTCCCAGCTGTCCCCGCCTGGATCTGGACGGGTTTGTTTACCACACTCAGTGTGCCTCTGTGTGTGTGTATACTGAAAGGCTTTATACCTCTGTCTCTGTTAACAGGTGTTTTGTTAACAACCAACGCTATCCGAGGCTGTTAGCAGTGTCAGCAATCACAGACACACACATACAGAAAATCACACACCAAGTTTGAATCAAACAGCTTAGTAATTATGCGACAAGCTTTCTCTCGCACACAGTCACACAAGTTTGGGTTTTTGCTTCAGATGAATTAAATGGTTGGATGACTTAGCTTTAGATGTTAGGGGATGTTTAACAATGAGAGTACCTCACAATGAAGACTGGTGTACATCGACTCAGGAACACACAGGATCAAACATGCAGAAGTAATTTATCCTATGAACAAAAGTAACTCCCGAGTATGAATGCCTTGAAGATAATGAGTCAAGAAGATTAGCATTACAATCCCCTGCTCGCTTCCTGCTCACTCACACAGTTTGAACACCTCTTAATGAGATGGGACTGAATGGAAGAAAGAACTTAAGGAACAGCACTGAGAGACACTGAGAGGGGTAATTAGCCACCTGCAAGTACAAACTCACACATACTACATTTACACACATACAGGCACCTGTGTAATCAGTGAAGTCAAGAGTCACCCCTGAGTATGTTTTCACTCTAATTACTACTTAATGAAGGTTGAATTAGTTATCAGGCAAAACTTTAAGTTTCAGAGTATTTACGTCACAGAGAGGTTTACATTTGAATTCTGGGGACTGCATTGCCAAGTCTAAAACTCTTCACAGCAATGTCAGACAAAGTGCAACTTTTGTTTTCATGCTGGCTCCCTAATATGGTGCACAAAAGTGTATTTAAATTGTGCCAACTGTTTTTTGTCTCCTTGTTTCTCAGACAACTTTTTATTTGTTTACTTTAATCAATAACTTTGGGGACACTCTGTACATACACTTAAGCAGATGCTACTGTCATTAGCTAAGGGAACCCTGTTACCTTTTAACAGCATGACAGTACCTATTGATACTACCTAGATACTACCTAGTCTATCAGGGACTGTGGGCTCAAAGTCACACCACTATAACTCTCACCCTAACCACATGTGCAGGAATTAAGCATTGTTAAAGAAAAACAACACCTGTTTCTTTATTTAAAGAAAGAATCAGTTACTTAGCTACAATGTCCACATGGTCCACCTGTGCAACCAGAGGCAAATCCTGCTTTTTACTGCACAAGTCAGTCTCTGGGTTGTGCCAATAGCACCACTCTGCCGTCATCACCAGTTTAAATGCATGTGTTGTGTTGTGGTGCATTCAGGAGGTATAAATGAGGCCACCATTGGTATATCACCACATATTGCTGTAGCATTGCCAGCAGCTGGGTTACCAATTGAATATCACCCAGTCATGCTGCTGTAAGTACAGTAAACAGGTAAAATGTTCTTTCCTCTCCAAGTTTGATGTCTGTAATAACAGTAACATACAGCAAGTGAGCTTGGTTTCACTTGAGCCCAAGCCCAGACATTTGTCTTACAAATTTTCCATCTTCTTTAGGTTTCAGAATTGCTTGTTTTTCACCTATTGACAACTCTCTGGTTTTCTTGTTGGTCACACCTCTAACTATAAATGCAGTCTGCACAGGAAAAAAACCAAATCTGTAACTGAGTTTAGACATTCAGCGCTATTTATTGTTTGAAAAATCAATGTAACAGGACACACCTGGACAATAAATCACACCTGTCAGTCACATGTTCCAATACTGTTGCTCACATGAAAAATGGGTGGGTTCAAACAAAAGGTGCTATCTCCTAAGTTGTGTATCAGATTCAGATGTAAAGACCTGGAAATGAAAGCTGAAATGTTGATCTCTTGTCTTATATTCATCTTTTGATGTCAAACCTAAATGTTTTTAGTCAACAGCAAAAATAAAGGAGTTGGCCTCATTGTTCCAATACTTTTGGAGGGGAGTGTATCATAATTGATATTTTATTCAGTTTTATGGATTGTTTTCTCACATTTCGACATATTTTTAAAATACTAAGCCCTTTGGTGAATAAAGGCCTTAATTCTAAATTAACCAGCCCTTTAATCAGATGCATTATAATTCATATAAATAATGTAACAGTACTTAAAAAAATTGCTTCTTGGAAATAATTTCAAGAAATATGGTTTTTGCATAGTTGAACAAAAAGAAAAAACGTGTTTCTTTATCTTAAAGTATCTGATCTCTTTTGAACATATTTTTTTATGTCTCCAAGATGCGGGATGCATTATGCACCCAGTTACACATTAAAGTTTTATTTCTTTTTTAAGATATAAGACATCCTTTTCTGTTTCAGCAGGGGAATTATGAAGTTTTGTTCTGTTCTAATTGTGCTATGTTTAAAATTGTCACAGGGCTACAGCTGTGAGCCTCCTGTGACCTAAACAGTGTTATTGTTGTCTGTACAGAGAAGCAGTTTAAAATAGATGTGATGTAATGAAAATACATGAAAATACTGACGCTGTTGAGTGAGATTAAAGACAAATGTAATACAAGAGAGGAGTGGAGGAGATGGTTGAAGTATTCTGACTCAAGCTCAAATTCAACCACTGATAGAAAAGAGTGATTTATTTAAAATCACACAGCATGAGAGCAAATTTAATCTTTGTATCTTAAAAACTTCAAATCCACAAAGAATGAGCCATTATTTTTTAAATAAGCCTGAAACAAGAAACACAAAATATACACGTTGAAAAGCCCAGACTCAGAGTCAAGAGGGTTAGAGACAAGACTAGCGGGTCTATTGTCACCGGTCCCTCAAGGTCTGCTCCGTAAATATACAAGTCTCCTAAAATAAAACTGTTGTACAGACATGCAGATTGGAAAATGGATAAATAATTGCGACTCTCATAAATTAAAGATGATGGAGAACAAAGGCTGTGTACCACCATGAGAGTTTCCAGAGCACCACTCAAAAGAGGAAAAGATAAATAAAATAAAATAAAATTATACCATTACTGATAATTACTTTCCTTAGTTCAAATCTCAGTGTGTAATGACTCTTTAGATCTGCTTAACAAGGGTTCAAGGAGGAAACTGTCAAGTATAGCTGACTGTTCATCAGGCAGGACGGGGGTTGATTGGCATGAAGCGAGAATCTACAGGGTTATATGTTTTCTGTAATGCCATCATGACGCTCTCCATCTTCATGCTGCCTGTGGGCCATACAACACAACATATCCTCACACATCTGGGTGGCCTTCAGGATGTGTTGTTTGGGCATGTTCAGAAAACAAGCAGGCACAGCACCCTGTCTATGACATAGTCTGGGGCAAGTGGTTTTCAAAGATATGTCCTGATACGGGAGTGGTTCAATATGAATAAGCATTTCTGAAATGTTTGCCTTCAACCATGATCTCTTTTCCCCAAATCACTGAAGAATCTCTCTCTGCATGGCGATAGAAGGTCTATGACTGACTTCTCTACACCAGGGAAAATCTTTTTCAGGCCATGGAACTGGTCTGTTAAAACACAACTGTGGAGGCTTGGCAAGGCTGGGACAAACATACCAGAGGCTTGGGAGAACATTGCCTGTGATGTGGATGAAGTCCTCTGGCCTTATCAAGCAGAAAGACATAATACTGAGGCTGAATAAAACTTCACATTTGTACTATGCAGTATAGTGTGACTGAGTTCTCAAGTTTTGTAAGTTCAGTAAGACCAAGACTGTTCTCGTGGACTACAACACTAATTTACAGTTTAGAGAAAAGAGTGGAAGGTGTCAAGAAATGTAAAGAGCTTTAGGCAATTATTTTGGTCTAAGAAGTTCAGACAGACTTTAACACAAGTGTGGAACACCGTAATATTGCTGTCAATGACTACTTTTTCATCTGAAACATTGGTGCTGCCCTTTATACCAGTCTGACCATTGCACCAGGAAAAAAGATACCAAAATGCATACTGTCATCACAAGTGCAGCCACCACAGTAGCATATTGTATGCAACCTGGAGAGATTGAAAAAACTTCATTCATTTCTGGTTTTGTTGTAGAGACAGATAAGCTGACACACTTGATAGACATTTTCACATATCCACAGGACGGGTTATATTACAAAACCACCTGAGCTATACACGGTGTGTGGGAAGGGGCAGAATATTAAAGAAAAACAAAACAAAACAAAAAAAAAACCCACTGGAGGGTGATTAGATGAACATTCTGTCTGCTGCATTCATAATAAATGTTGTCCACTTCTGATAAAACTGCCACTCTCGCTGCATCCATGCTGATCTCTGCCTTGAACACCGTTCACAGACTTGGAGTCCAACAAAATGCTGACAGGACTGGTCATTCACTAATTAGGAATAAGGGTTTCAGCTCAAAGCTTTGCAATGCATTGACTGCAAGGTTAAGTGTTGTTACACATCTCAAAACATACTGTGATACAGACCAGGGTGAAGATGCCACTGTTTTTTCAGCTTATCTTTCTCATTAAGTAATTAATAGTCACGCGTCAGACTCCAAATAAAGACAACAATGGCAAAATGATTTACAGGCTGTGCCTCCATGCTTCACAACTACCACTGTAAGCTGAGAGCTCAATTGCTAGGCTAGTAACTAGCAGGAATGCAAATTCCATGTGATAAAAACATGTTACTATAAGAGCAGCTCAGCAGAAATGGCCCATTGTGGACCCTGATAAATGCAAGATTCACTTTCATGTAGGAAGAGATTCTGAATTTCCCTCTGAGACTTCAACTTGTTCTGAATTTTACAGTACCACAGACAAGTGATGGATAAACTTCGCCTTAAAGTTGAAAACACATTTAAATACTAAACATATTTTCCTTACTAGCCAACACTGTTTTAGTCTGCAGAAATCAAACAGGGTCAAAAACCCTTTAAAACACATCATGGCCTTGCTGCCCTGCCCTCTTATTAAAAGCTGACCCGCTGGTTGTACCCTTATAGCATCCCAAAGCCGGTCTAACGAGGGCACCAACACGTTGCACTCTCAGGTCAGGAGGCCCAGACGAGGGGTCAGGCTAGGTTAAAGAGCATACAGCATTAGTACGCAGACTCTCTGCCTCACCCACTGTCTTATCCTGCCTCCTGTTTCTGGATTACTGTCTAACTTTACCTCCCTTCCCATCCCTCTCATCTCTCTTTTTTTTCCCTGACCCTCTGACCCCATCTGTTCTCTCCCTCTCCTCCTCTCTTCTCTCGTCTGTTTGACAGTCAGAGAGGTGTGCAAAGTAATTTTCAGGGGCCATTTCTATGTCCCCAAAGAGGCCCTGTATTGTACAATTTGCATCCATTTCAGAACAATAGAGCATTGGCTGAAAACTTTCTGAAAAGAAGATGAAAGTAGAAAGAGATAGCTGAGTCTATTGTGGGGAAAGTGAAGTGTATTGACAGCAGGAGATGCAAACATGTTTTCATAAAGTTGAATAGAAACTTTTTCTTTCTGATTTGATAAACTTGGTCTGAATAAGAATTTTGATTATCATCACAGTGGCCGTACCCCTTCTCTGCCCTCTATGAATAAAAAGGATGAAGGTCCCAAAGGGAGGGCTGTAAAAGGCATGTTGTGAATAAGTAAGTTTTTTGTGTGCCTTTATGTTCAGTATTTGGAAATGGTGACTAATATTTGTTGAAAACTCTGATCAAATCCCAAAGGAGGTATGGATGATAATACAGTCAACCATTGTTGAGGCAAGGCTTTGTGTTCTTTGTGATTTGATCAAGTTTCTTCAACTTAGAAACACTTCAGCCCCACTTTGTAGTTTCTTTAGAAGCTCAAGTGGAAAAGATGTGTAAAGACTATTTAAGGTGCATCACAAATCTATGAATTTACATTTTATGGACAGGAAAATCTCCTGAGTTTTCTCATTAAAGAGTAGCTAAAACCTAGAGATTCAGCTGAGGTGCATCTAACCTGAAATTTCAATAACTGCCTCCATGGAAAGTCCTGGGAGGAAAGAAAGTCCCTCATCAGCCACAGCATCCTTCAGTCCATGCTGCTTTTTAGATTTGAATCGTTTAGGCTCCTGTTTTGATGCCGTTGCTGTTGAAGATTTTTTTTATATATTTTAGCTGACATTAAAAGTTCTCCAAAACGTTCCTTTTTTCTCCATACGGGCAATGTGTTCAGTAATGCTACAAAATCAGTTGCTAATCTTATGACAGCATCAAAATTGATTCATAGATGAGGAAAGGATTAGATTAAATTTGAGACAGAGATAACCACAGATTGTACACACATTTTATGTTTCTTATGAACATTGCTTATTGCATGACATTTTGTTTAACGACATAAACCAAAGATTAGCAGGAGAAGCATCAATCTTGTGTTTAAATCTGAAGACTACATCAGTTTGACAAATAGCTCAAGATGCAGAAATGACAGAAGCATATGTTGAAGCTTGTGGGAGTGTGACTGGGTTGTAAGCGGTTAGATAAGAATCAACATTCTTTTAACCCGTCAAAGCATTTTGTGTCTTTAACACAGTGGCAGACTCAGAAAACATGAGGCAACAATAATAAAAGCACACCTGCTGTATGTGGTGGGGCACCAACATGCAAAAGGTTGTCATACATTTGTGGTGAAGTAGCCAGAATGCCTGGTTAAGATCATCAAAAACACCTGGTTGATTGAATATTTTCAGAAATTTGGGTCACATTTGGTCAATGAGGAGGTAGTGGTGGGTCCTCACTCCAGGCCCGTGGAGATCGACTAGCCTAGAGGGCACCTTCATCACTTTTTGTCCACTTGAAAGGTACCCTTCAGGGCATTTTTCATATTTTTTCTGTAGGAAAGGCCCCTTTGAAGGCCTCTCATCCTGTTTTATGTACAATAGAGGCCTCCAAGAGCTTTTTTTTCCCAAACATCAGAAGGGCACTGGTGGGTTGCACCCCACCGTTGCAGAGCAGCAGTATACTCAGGAGAAAAATAAAACCGTACAAAAACTGTTTCTGTTTAAAAAAAAACAACAACAACAACAACAAAAAGCACCATCCAGCATAGTATGATGTTTGTTAGACTAGTGAATTTTTAACCTGATATGATAAGAAATAGTTAAACTACACTACAAACTACTTGACAGCAGTAGCATTAATTCTGTTTGTGAAATATTGTTCTTGTAATAACTTAGAGTCAAACCCAGATGCAGACTAAAGCAGGAAGTGGCAGACGTAGCAATTTTGGGCCCTATGGCGAATGCAGTCCTGCCCCAATCTCACGTACATTTTTGATCTTATAGTTTAATATTTTTACTTTTAAAATTTCTGCAGCCTTTAAATGCTTTCAATATTTTGTTTTTACCTCTGTTAAATGTAATTTAGTCATGGCTGTGAAATTTTATCTTAGAAACCTAATGGAGCTGCTGCCACCTACCTGATCATATTTGAATTCAAATTTGATGCAACATGACCCAAAAATGACTGTTTAGTAATGTCTGTGTATAGAAATATCCAAGTAAGTTTCAAGATGTATGTTTGGAGACTCTAAATGTGTATCTGGTAACTCAATGGCATTAGAGCTATATGAATAATAAGATGGCATGTTTATTTAAAAATGCAAATTTTTTCAAATTAAAAAAAAAAAAATTGTTCCAGTCTTGATTTTGTCATATTTTACAGTCTGAAACCTTCAACTGAAGTGGCTAGCATGACTCAGCCAAAGCAGGCCTAGGGATCATGTGGATGCACTTGTTGTGTTCCTTAGAGTCTATGAGACGGACAGGGTGAACTTTCTTAAATACACCGCCCCTGTCAGACATGACAAACAGAGAGCCAAACGCACAAGATGTCACATTGGAGCTGAGCAGTGTTTTTGCAGTGTCTTTAATTGATGATTTTTTTCAGTTAGCATGCTTTTGGTGACGAAATCAAGTGGTTATATTTGTTTGTTGGACCCTTACCCTCATCTGGATACGGGGATTTGTTCCTATATTCAGACTACAACAGTGGATTTCTAACAGTGCATAAAATGACCAAGTTTATTTCAGATTTCACACTTTTAATGAGCACGTTAACCCCTTAAAATCCCAGACAGCCAGAATACTGGAGAAGAGGTTAAGTTGATGGAGCACCTAGGGCCCCTGGCAATTGCCTGCCTTTGCCTGATGATGAAGTCTTTTCAAATTTCCTTTCAAAATTAAACTTCTGAAAGGCAAGTTATTCCCCCTTTAGAGCCACTCACCAAGTCTGGCAGACAGCCTTTGAGTGGCTTGGCAGGCTGGCAAAATGGAGGACCTGGAGACAAAGGGAGCAGGTGGCAGACAGGCAAACAAACATTTAAGTTATTTAGGCTGTTAAAAAGGTTCAACTGAAGCTGGACGTCAGGAATTTAAGCAAACTGTGTAAAATGATCTAGAATGGACTGACTGTCACAGCAGGCTTCGTGTAGGAGATGGTGAGTTATTGATGGCAGGCAGAAAGTAGAGCTTCAACCAGAACATATTTTGTCCAGCCTGACAGCATTGAAATTTTGGCACCATACCCTATGTGTTGTGTTATGTATCCTTTGCACAAATTTTTAACACCTTTTCTCCCTCATAGGTCATAATCTAGCACACTATACAAGTGTAGTATACTGTTAAGTAAATAAACATTGTGCATTGCTGGTTTGACTGAAGAGACTCCTAAATTAAAGACAAGTGGGCCATGGAGGTGGACAGAGAGTGAAAGAGTCACAATACACAGGGTGACAAAAACCATTGACTGTAATACAGTCTGAGTGATGTCACCCATTGGTGTCTGCAGAAGGGTTATGAAGCTAAAGTCTCTATGTCTGAAATGCTGTCTCTTCACAAACAACATGCTAACCTGTTGTAACTCCTCAATACAGGGGGGAGGGGATTATCCTTAGCCAGGATAAACAAAGGATGGATCAAGGAAAGTAATTCTGGATCAAATATCATAGTTTTTAGTATCTAAGGTTCTCTAAGTTCACCTGTACAAAGGAAGTAAGTAAGAGTTAATGCTCGACAAGGTGTCCAGTTATCAGGGATTAATGGACGACGTGGAGGCCTGAACCGTCCTATGCGCAGCGGAGAACGTTTGCCTTCACGAAGTCCATTAATCCCTCAAAACTGGACACCTTGAAGTGCATTAACCCACTTATACCATGGTCACTTGCCAAAGAAAATAATTAATAAAACTACTAATTTATAATTTTATATGTTTTGTGATCAAAACAGAAAGTTTTACTAAAACAACAACTTCTTTTCCCTAGCAACGCCTGAGGGCTTGACTAATAACTGGAATAGCCATTCCAAATAACGTTCTTAGAGAATGTAAACGTTATTCAGTACTCTAGTAAATAGGGCAGGCCATAGATATGAAGTCACAACGGATCAAGAAATAACCAGTCCGCTCAGTGCTCTTTCTGAGCGGGTTAACCAAAGACATGAAGACGAGTGAGACTGAGAGTCATCTGTGATCAGACTTTATGTTTACCTTTACGTTAACATGAACAGTCATCTGATAGAAAGCTTAGTTTTAGCAGACCAGCTGTTTGAATAAACAGAATAATTCCCCCTTCTGCACTACGAGGTGAAACGGAGCTGTCCACGCCCTGCAGGTGCTGACTGTCCGTCAGACACGTCAATATTTATCAGATATTATCATGCAGGTTTAGCAGAAGCATTTCCTTTGGCTTTACAAAGAAATAATGGCTTCGTTTCTTTTGTTTATGTTATTTGAATCCTCTGACAATAGTTTATAGAAGTGAGAACAGGAGGGAAGTGAGTTTTTTATGACACTCAACTTTCAATGTTAAGGTGAGCCTGGAAACAAGATGTACATTGATATGGATGATAAGACCATCTTACGTTACTGGTCTTAAACCTGGAGTCTGTCATTTTATTTTTTGTCAGTTAAGTGATGGTTAATGCCGGTCCGCAGGCTCCTTGGGCAGGCAGTGCTGTACTCCCTGCTCAGAAAATATGACTGTCTCAGGTTGCTATAGTTACTTCTAACGGAGTAACAGGTGACAGCTAACAGCTAACGGCTGCTGCGCATTAATTTGGAACACTACTACTCTTACTACTACTTGTGAAGTTTGAACAGTGTCCATATATCAGAAGTTAATGGACACCAATGGCAATTCCAGAGCCAATCAGAATCAAGTATTCACCAAGATCTTGGTATAAAAGAATTTATACCAATACTTGAGTTCCCCTACCAACAAGACATCACCAGCTGCACAGGTCCCTGGCTCACCTGGGAGGCCATGTTCATTGACTTTTCCAGTGCTTTTAATACGATCCAGACTGCACTGTTCAGGGGGAAGCTGAAGATGACAGGAGTCCACCGTCGCCTGCCTGGATGGACATTGGACAACCTCACCAACAGACCACAGCAAAGTCCTGCACGGGGCCAATTTTGCAAACCAGCGTCAAACAAATGCTGCAGACAAATGTCACAGGTGAGGAGAGACAATCAGAGCATATTTCTTAAGACATTGGCAGTTTAGAGAACAACATAGTGTAGATTCACTGTCTGGCATTGCTGCTTCTACAGATATGCAGGAAAATACAGCTGACATCAAGATGATTTATCACTGGTGAGACAGGAAATTAACCTTCACAGATCAATCACACACTTATCAAAAATAGTTCCACTTTAAGATTGGCCTTGTCACAATGTGATGCAAGGATAAAGTCAGCCTGCAGACTGTATTCACATGAAACAAAGACTGTGCAGATCTTTATGATCAGTGATTATCTTCAGAAATAATTCAACTGAACAAAGTCTCCTGGGCCTAAATGCCATGTATGAACACATATATGACAATGACATTTGCTATGTTGATGTTATCTTCCTTGCTAATGCTGAAGGCTCTGCTTTTCATATACACCTGTTATAATTACTAGTAGTTATGCTTTGAATTTATGATTTATTATAATTAAAGCAAACTTGTAAATGATGAGCTTTTTGTTCAAAAACTGCTGCCCATATCAAAACCTCTGTTATATGTTAAAGCAGTTAATGCTTCTGTTGAACTCTGTTTTATTTCTGCTAACAAATGTAACATACTTGCATGTAAAGCAAACCTGCTGACTAAAAGATACTAATGGTAATTCTTGCAATCAATTGGACTTAATTAGAGGAACCCCATTGAGAGTTTTCTTTAACAAACACAGTGAAGGATTTCTCTACAATAGTGCATTGTTTGTATATTTGAGGCCTAATGAGTCAGTTCCAAAATGTGTGCTTAAATGTCTACATACCTGTTGTTATATATGTCCATTCAACTTTACATCAATTTGTTTCACATTTACAGCCTTCATAACTGATGTTTTGTTAAAGCCAAGTCCTCTTTTTTTTTTTTTAATTTTCAGAGTTAGACAGTTTTTGATCTTAGAATTATGGAAGTGGTGCTGGCTGTAATGAGTCTTGCCATCACTTGGCCTGTGCTTGCATCATCGGTTATAAAATTCAGGGTGGTGAACAGAGCCTTTCTAGGAGATGGTGAATTGACGAGTAAAATGGTGTAATACAACCGTCTCACATATCCAACACTTACTGTTCATATCGATGGGATGTTTAATCTCAGCAATAGTTCACCTCAGGAAACAAAAATATATATATTTCACATCATGAAGCTTGTAGACCAAAGGTGAATCCGCGGTCAACTTTGCAGGGCTTTAAAAAACACAGAAAAACAGCAGTTCCAACCCAGTGTTTT
This sequence comes from Cheilinus undulatus, assembly GCF_018320785.1. Classification (NCBI taxonomy): domain Eukaryota; kingdom Metazoa; phylum Chordata; class Actinopteri; order Labriformes; family Labridae; genus Cheilinus; species Cheilinus undulatus. The sequence continues at coordinate 24,454,065 of NC_054874.1, read as the reverse complement.
ACTGAAGAGCATGGGAACTTTTTGTTTACCCCAAAACAGGCAAAACCCTTGCAGCATGCAGCTGAAAAAGTCACTCCCTGTTCTCACTGGCCTGTTTGTTCCCTTTCTTTGTTTGATGGCAGAAGTCACACTATGCCAGAACAGCACTTCTATCTTTTAAAAACACTGGAGAACACTGCATAATGAACATGATGTGGACATTGGCGGGCCTCACATTTTTTTCATCTTTCCTTTTTCACATAGGTTGAAGTTCAGCTTGACTGTCAGACTGATGCTTTATCCCAGTGCACATTAAGATGTGAAAGTGCATCAAGTTTACACGCATCCACTGCACACTGAGAATTTATTATTATTGATTTAATAAAGATACAATAAATAGCAAAAGAAAATTAAATAACAACCCTGAACATGACTTTTGTAAGATGCAGAAGGATCAATAGAGGGGAACGTTAAGGTGCTGTACTGTCCAGGGACACATCAATATCCTGTTATTGAAAGTAGCACTCCACCATCATTATGACCCAAGCTCATGGGTGAAAGAAGAAGCACCATTAAGAATCCATTGTTTTTTTATTGCAAATATGTTGTCCTCACTTGTCATGTTCTTTATTGCATCACTCAATTAAAAAAAAAGAAAAAAAAAAGAATCCATTATTTTTTTTAGTAAAGACATCTATCAACAAAGACATAAACTGTTGCAAAAAAACAATAAAAGAAAGCAAACCAAGGGCCAACAAGTGCCAGTTAAATCAATAAATAAGGAAAACAGAAAAAAGACACTCAGGGAACAGTATTTTATAATTCATGGTGCACATTATTTAGGGTGGCCAACTGACCCATATCAACCAGGATGTTACATTTTCAACCAACATTCTTTTCTATCTAACCTTTATTGAAATCTTGAGGATCATTGAGGTTTCCCTCATTTACAATGGTGTCAATATTTTCACAGAGCAAAAATAGGTACAATCAAGAGAAAAGAAAAAAGAAAGAGGCTTATTATTATGAAAATAATAATGCACATTTCCCCCGATACACTACATTCACACATCATCGTGGCACTGAGCTCCAAAGTAAATACTGTGTCACTTATTTGGCAGAGAGAAAGTTTGCTGCTCTAATAGTATGATGTTCTCGGCATGACATTCACTTGATTCCCTGCTGACCAAAGTGTGCAAAGGCCTGTTGGTCTAGTTGAACTCGCAAGGAAATGGGACAAATTGGCATGTAGGTGTCAAAATAGATGTACCAGGTAGCTAACAGCCAACCACAGTTGTGTGTGATGCAGGAGATTTCAAGTTTTGACAGTCAAGCCTCGAGTTGTTGGTGAAGGAGTCTGTGACTCTGTGGTGTACTGAGATGGCATCACATTGCACACCCCACTTTACAAGAGCACAACTATCAAATCTGTCATTATTTATTGTCATGTATAAGCTTCCACATTTCAAAATTGGTTAAAAAATCTTTCAGTTAAATGTAGTTAATGTATTAACTTAAGTTCCGAAGCAGGGCCACACCAAAAAACAACACCCTCACAATCACCGGACAAGCCTACTTAAACGTAGCCATCCCACGTCACGCTGTCTGTCAGAGAGTCTACAACCCACCCACCTACCCTCACTTCTCTAACTCATTAATCTCCTCCTTCAACTATTTGCCTCCCCCAAGTCTCATCTAATTCTAGTTACAGTCTGGGTCGAGATCAGCTCGGGCAGAATGACGCCTGAGACGGAACCCCCATCCTGAGTCTCCCTCTGCCGAGCCTTCATGCATCTCCCAGACTAGACTTAAACTACTTACCCACGTTGCTCATCTTTCATCACAACACACAACAGTCTCACAGCACATACTTAGAAATCTTTATTGAACCTTTAAATGCATTCTGTTGTTGTGTGGTCCTTGCTATTGAATGCCAGGAATAACAGATTAAGGGGACACAAAAGAAATAAAAAGACATCTACATTACATACATAGCCATAAATGCCTAAAGTGTGTTAATATGACTGTAAATATCAGGTTATATGACAGTTTTAGTGGGTGAGACTTTAATTTTCCCACATTTTCTATGGGCTGGTTAAATTGCAATGTGCCATGCTCATAACTGAGATTTATATAGAGAATCAAATGTGCATGGCTCTTTTAAATCATGTACATTTCTATGGAGGTCTCCTCTGTTTACCAGTACACATGTTCACATGGCCCCTGCCACATGCAAACACAAACAAACACCATAATTAATCATACACAGCACATTTGTTCTGCTTTTTCTCCTAAACTCAGGTCTCCAATCTGATAAGCAGGAAGACCAAAGAGATGCATCCAGGTTTCACTGCACAGGGTCTGTAGAAACAATCATATTTATTCTTTTCACTCAGGTTTCATGGCTCTATTTCCTTTTTCACTCTCTGTCTAGGACACTCGTTATCTGCTATTTTTGTCATGGTTTTTCCTCTTACTCCCTCTGCTTCAGACCTGTCTCCCATTAACTCTCTCTCCCTCTTTATTTTCTTCTCGCAGCACCCTCCTCCCCCCCAGTCATCTTTCTCCAACTCAGCCTCTCAGATCTTCTTAAGCTACAACAATGGTAAACAATTCTTTTGTTGTCTGATCCAATTAAACAGCTTAAAGTTGCATTTTCCTCTGTGGCAGGCTAACAGCTTCCCCTTCGTGCATTCTGCAAATCTCAGACAGCTATCATGCTTCAATAGGAGATTGACTTCTCTCCATTCAGTGGCTGGTTTATAGAATTATATCAGGGATTAAATGTCCAGTCTATCTTCTTAATCTGTCAAGTTTAAGATGTTGGGGTGTGGCTGCCTTGATGAAACGATTCAAATTAAAAACACTGACAATGTAGACACTAGCAGAGTTATCTTTGAACAAAATTGAGTAAAATTAATACTTTATAAACTTTGGTAAAATTACAGGTAGATCTAATATGCTTACAACACAGAATTGTGTAGTTATTATGCTGTCTATCTGGACAATTACCATACTTTATTTATTTATTATTCAAACTAACTATACAAAATTATGTTAAATTGACTACATAATTCGGGGAAGATAAGCATACTTAAAAAACATAAATACTATCAGATCAACCATCAAGATATTTGAGTTTGTTTGGGGACCGGCAGTGCTGGAATAGGTGAAATATTGCCTTATGTACAAATGTACCTGTAAGGCACATCCGAGGTTATCACTGTGGAAAAATCTGGGGTTTCCGCACAAAAATGTTGTGGATCAGAGCTTTTAAAGATGAATTTGCCCACCTTCACTACCCATCTGCTTTGCAAGGTTAAGGCAGCCCAGCATAGCAGGAGATTTGCTTTTTCACCACAACCGCGCTACCTGTTTGAGGGTGCATCAAAAGCTGATGACAAGGGTTCATGAGTCAATGATGTTAAGTAGTGCGCTTCAGTAAGCATTGTTTTGTTCCACAGAACAAGAAAAAGCATTTCAAAGATTTGTGCAGCCGTTGCTAAATGCATTTGCAAAGTGTCTCAGAATGATGACAAACAGCTGTGATGTCACGGTAGCATGTTTGGAGGTGGGGCGGGTGTGCTTGGGCCCCGCTCAAGAGCAGGACCATTCTCTGTGCAGCAGGGCTCAGCAAGTTGATGATGGAAAAGTAAATGAGAATGACTTGATTAGGATCAGTGTGGCCAAAATCATACTGCAAAGCCCCAAATAGCCTGTGATGCAGCCTTCTGTGTCTTTAAAGACAGGAACTGCACTGAATAATGGCTCAAATTCAGCCAATTCAAAAAAGCAGAAGGATTTGAGAGATAGGAGAACAAGTGTGTGCAGATAAAGTCTTAGTCATTATTGTTTACTGTGTAACACACACAAAAATCTGTGAGTTTTCACTTCCATCTAGTATACTGTATTTTGTTAGTCTCTACAGTCCCATAACTTTTTTTTGTTTTTAAATTCAAGTTTTATTACTTCAGCACACCGATCCCTAAAGCAGCAGTGGTCCTGAAAATAGGATGTAGACTCTTGACTCTAGTGGACTATTTGTTTAGCAGAAGATTATTTCTAACACAGTAAAATCATTACCAAACAACATTTTTGTAACATTTTTTCAGACTATTGACTTCCTGTTACTGTAAACAAAGAAAACACAACTAAATGTGTAAATCTCCGCGGAAATTCTGTTTTGCCGCCTCCAGTTCCAGGGTTTTAAATGAAATATACAATCCTTTGAAGCTATTTGCCTCTGGGTTTTATCCCACTTTATATTTTTTCCAGAAAACATCCAACTTCTTTAGCTCCACAAGCAGAACATTGAAAGTTCACTTAGTAAGACCAAACAAACTATGTTCTCTAGCCTCTTGTAAATGATCCCTGAAGTCATCATTTGAGGTACTATACACAAACACCCACACTAGCCAACCCAACTTTGTTTATGTAGTCAGAGTGTTATATCACTGTATGTTCTGGTGTGAAGATGAATTAGGGATCCCTCCTCAGCCCTGGATACACAGGCCCTCTCAGGCCCTGCATATCCACTTGTCGAGTGGTTAATGAAAGGCTACACTCGGTCCCCAGCACTCACTCCTCAACAAGAGCCCTTCAGCTTGGAGCGCAGCAGTGCTGGGAATAGTTTAGAAAGGTTTAATTCAAGGTGGATGATCCTGCTCAAGAGGAGAGACTTCCACTTTACTCCAGATGGCGTTGGCATGCTGCACTTATTCAAAAACTTTGTGAACAAAAGTTTGTATCTGAATTCCATCTGGGCAGAGAGAGCAGCTGGCTTTGGGGAAGGCTCTGCTCCAGACAGAAGCATAAACTCTGGATGGCTGGCCAAAAACAGCAGCAGGAGACATGATCTGATGTCGTTGGCTGATTTGCTGATAGCTGGCATCCTTCCTGCTCAGTCAACTGCAGTTTATCTGTATCTTGAATGTTTGTGGTGAATATTAACATAAGATCACGGCTAGATTTGGACATATACTTTCAAATATGATCATTACGTCTTAATATGAACACATTTTTCATTAACTGGCATAAACAGTGCCTATTGTATTCACCTCCCCTAATGTTTTACCCTTTTATTGATTTAATAAGTCAATCAGGGTCAACAAAATTTGGCTTTTTTGACAAAACATTACAAAAACCCCTCTTTAATGACCACATGAAGACAGTACTACAAAGTACTGTCAACTGAATAAAAATATGTGATGTGAAAAAAGTGACTGCATAAATATTCACCCCTTCAAGTCAGATCAAGATGCACCTTTGGCTGCAATCAAAGAGCCTGTGTGGATACGTCTCAATCAGGCTTTCACATAATGAGCACTGCAGTTTTACCCCATTCCTTTATACAAAACTGCTCAAGCTCTGACAGGTTGACCTGAGATTGGTGTGAACAGCCTTTTTCAAGTCCAGCCACAAATTTTATGTTGGATTGAGGTCTGGGCTTTGACTCAGCCACTCCAGAACATTCCCTTAATCATGTTTGTGTACCTTTTGCTGTATGCTTTGGGTTATTGTCTTGCTGGAAAATACATCTTCTCCCAAGCTGTAGTTCTCTTACAGACTGAACAATATTGTCCTCCAGGATTTCCCTACATTTTGCCATGTTCATTTCACCCTCTACCTCTACAAACCTTTCACGGTTGCCAAGAAGCATCTCCTCAGCATGATGCTGCCATCACCATGCTTCAGAGTGTGGATGGTGTGTTTGTGGTGATGTGCAGTGTTTGGTGTCTGCTAAACACAGTATCTTGTCTGATGGCCAGAAAGCACCATTTTGGTCTCATCAGACCAGAACCTGGACAACACTCATTGTATACAGAGTCTCCCCCATCTCACCTGCTGAAGCTTGTGACTCCTTCAGGGTAGTCATAGGTGTCTTGGTGGCCTCACTCACTCCTTCTTGCACAGTCACTCAGTTTGTGAGAACAGCCTGGTCCAGGCAGATTTACACATGTGCCATATTCCTTCCAGTTCTTGATAATGGATTCAACTGAACTCTGTGGGATGTTTAAGTGCTTGGATTTTTTGTTGTATCCATCCCCTGACTTTTCATTAACCTTTTCTCTGAGTTGCTTGGTGTGCTTTGTCTTCATGGTGTAATGGAAGCCAGGAATACTGATTAACTAGTGACTGGACCTTCCATACACAGGTGTCTTTATACTACAATCACTTGAGACACATTCACAGCACTCTGGTGATCCCCATTTCAGTAACTGTAACCAATTGGCTGCATTTTTGTTGTATTATGTCAGTCATTTTAATGGAGGTGAATATTTATGCAGTCCCTCATTTTACATTTTTGTTTTTTAATTGTCATTGCTTTTTAGAAATCTATTTTCATTCTGACATTAAAACATTTTTGTTACTTTTTTTTGTTAAAAAGAAAAATAAAAATAAAATTAAGGTAAATGTTGAACATTATTGATGTGTCAAATTAATTTAAGGGTAACTCATCCAACAGAAGTTATAGAAGTGCAGTCACTATAAAGATATTTGGTCCCATGTATATGCAAATACAAGACCTGGCACTGTGGCTGGGGGCTGTGTTTATATTAATCCTCTTCTTTCAATCTGCCAGAAGGTTGTTTTTCAAGTTTCAGTGAAGAAATCCCCACACTTAAAGGTGCAGTGTGTAATATTTAGCCTAGTAGCATTTAGCTGAACAAACTTGGTAAAATAAAGCAAAACATTTCTAAGACAGCCTATCTAAATAAGTGTTTGGTCATCTAAATTCAAAAATAGCTATTTTGAAAAAAAAAAAAAAAAAAAAAAAAACTCAGAATAAACCTTAAATTCATACATAGGGAGGGTCCCCTCCATGGATGCTGCCATCTTGGATTTTTACATGTTTCCATGGTAACACAGAGGAAAAAAGGAAAAGGATAAATAAAGTTATTGTATTGTATTCACATTACAGATACACATTAAATTCAACTGTTGTCACAGTTTCCAGCAGAGAAATGCAATCTAGAACCCACTTCTAGATGTTGATATTCAGTTTTACACACTGCACCTTTAAAATAAAGTGAAGGAACTGTGCCCATGGTATGTTTTAGGTGGAGCAGTGTGCTTTGCAAAGTGATGAAAAGTTAACCTTTTGGAGCCATGTGTGAAGAGTTTGATTAAAGTGGATATTTTCTTTAGAAAAATAAAACTCAAGGTCAGAAAATTGTGTAAGATCAGGGGTTTACAAACTTTTCAGCCTGCGACCCCCAAAATAATGCTGATGAAGACCGGGGCATAGTTGTACACAGCCATTCACATTCAAGAATCGTCATGTGCAGGACTTTTCAAATATGGCTTTGATTTCAACATAAATCTCAATAAATGACCATGTTATTGTTTTTAATTGAACCAATTTTATATACATACACATATTTCTACAGAAACGCACAAAATACACCATTTTGAAATACTCTCTGTTTTTTGGAAGGCATCTCGCGATAAGCTCTGCCCTTTCCCAAACGCTGTATTGAAAAAAGTAAAACATTGGTTGAACTTTAAAAAAAATGAAGTAATCAATCACACGAAACATTTTGAATTGATTAAATTTTTTTTTTTTTTAAGAATTAGGTAAATGTAAATTTTTTTAAGTTCACAGAAACTATTGTAAATGTTTAGCAAACCTAATTCTTTTAGATTGTCCTAAACTAAAAATAAAAATTTCCCTTAATCACCAGTAACGTTTCGACACATAGGTTAACACTGGATGCTTGTGTTGGAGTGTACAGGGAGAGCCACTCAAAAAGTGACAGCTGCCATTGCATTAAATGTTACTCAAATCCAGTCAGGGCCTTGTTTCAAGAACACACTGCAGACTTGATGCCATAAAAGACACTATTGTAACCTGTGGTGAAAATTGGCTCATAGACAAGCTCTCATGCAGTGAACGTGATCATATGTAGTTTATTTTTGACACAGATATACACACACCTATATACAGGCAGGGTAGTCTGCACCATTAACCCCCTCACTCATGGTGTGACACTTGAAAAGAACACCCTCACCTAAAAACATGAACCAAAAAACAAATCATGCACCATTACAACCCCACAATGAAACATGAACATTATTGAACATCAGAAGAGTGAATTCCCTTATACCAAACAATCCCAGCAGTCCCTGCTCCAGACGACTGCTTCCTGGATTGCCACAATACATTGATCCAATGACAGAATTTAATTTGGTATCCAGCTGCCAGTTTAAATGAAAAATATAGGTTCAACCATATTTAATATATTTATATTAATATATTAATTATTTTAATAATATTAATATAATATATTTAATGAACAAATCAATAATTTTAGGCGAAGACAAAACGAAAAATTACATCAATCCTACAACAGCATTGTTTTACTTTTTTCAGTGTGTCTATGAAAGGTTTACCAGATGGATGTGTGAGTCAACTCCATCTGGCGTGTCAGGTTAGATTACTGCAGCTTCAATTTAAAAGCAAAGAAATGTGAAACTCAAAATTACTACACCCCAACAACATCAAGAAGACTTCAATAACATTTAAGGCGACACACTGCTCACTAAGAGAGACTAACTTGTTGGCTTTAATTAATATAATTATATAAACTTTATCTACCTATATTATTTGCTTTCTTTCCGCAAGAAATAATTGTTTTGAGCCAATGTAAAACATTCATATTAACCCACATAACTGTTTTACACTGGGCCAACAAACCAAAAAAAAAAAAAAGTTATGCTGGCTCAATGTTAAACAGTTGCGTTGGGACAGCATACTATGCTCGCCGAACTTAACTGTTTAAAGACCCTGTAAAGTGAGATCTGAAGTTTTTGTCTTAACACTCTAGAAATGTTGGAATATGGTTGCTGTAAACATGTGAAAACTCTGAGATCTACGTGAGACTGAATTCTGGATTTAGGCCATTTCATCTCTTTCCTGGCTTGGTTTCATGTGGGCGGGGCCAATATGTTGGCTCACAATGTCATGAGCCCACAGTAGAGAATGATCCCACCCCTCTAACACTACAATATTGTGGAAGGAAGCAGTCACCTGGAGCAGGGACAACTGGTTCATTTTGTGCAAAGGAATTCAGTCTTGTACTCTTGTACCGTTCTATAATGTTCATTTTTCATAGCAAAATTATAGTTATGCATGTTTTGTTTATTGGTTCATGTTTTTAGGGGAAAATATTTTTCCACCTATGACACCATGAGTGAGGGGGTTAATGCTGCAGACTACCCGTGTCCTGAGTGGGCGTGGCTTCAGCTCATTCAACAGACACGCCCACACCATTTAGATTTTACTGCCTCATTTTTTATGATTTGAAGCTTAATTTTATAAACTTGGAGATGCTTTATGTGACTGAAATTTGACCTGGAGGTTCATAACACAGTGATCTATCAGACAACAAACCTAAATACAGATTTATTTTTACTTTACAGGGTCTTTAAACACAAAAATAGTAATTTTGCCAAAATAAAGGTTTCCTTTCACTTCGGCTGTAAATTTGAAGTTATAACAATTTTGTTATTGTTGACATATTCAGTGTAGTTTTCATAATTACTAAAGATTTGCGTTTTTTATATTGGACACCTGGGGCAAAGTCAAGTATTGTCTGGCAAAGATGGAGCTAAGAGACAATAGCAGAGTTGGGAAACATTCCTTGGGAAACTCAGTGGATAACTTCCCCAATGGTGCACAAATGTCTAACATCAAAAACAACAATACTCCACCAGAAACACTAGCAAAGGGCTCTCAGCAGTGATCACAGAACAACAGGCCACATCTATACATATAAAACATCTAAATCCCATTTAAGGACACAATGCATGATGGGAACAGCAAATTCTTAACCCATTTGTTTACCAGGCTGTACCTGAAGGAAGTTAAAAGTCTGATAGCTAAATGAAGAGGCTATAAAGGAAAGCTGAACATATTTTAATAGAGAAAAGGGTAGGCAACGATTAAAATGCAAATGGGAAAGGAAAACACCATTTTTATTGCCTGATTAAAAACTCAATGAATAATTAAAAATTTGACTCCAGTATTTATTCTGTTATTTAATGATCTTTCAAATACACTTTTAAATATGGTAAATTATGTATAAATTAATTCATGTTTATGGATTATGTGGGTTTAAAAAATACTTGTGTACTCTTTTTTTAACAGAACAACTAATATGTTGACTCATTGACTTGTTGTTCTCTGTCACATTAAGGCTTGACTTCATTAAATATGAAAGTGTCTGAAAAACTCATTTGATGGTGAATTCCCTGAATGCACTCTGCTAAAAGGAGTAATAATAGGTTGATGAAGCTTTTTGAACTTTTCTGGGCTTACTTTTTCAGCTCTTTAAAAGTCCAGAGAAACACAAGCATAACTTTTCTGTTCTCTTTATAAACCCTTTTTCTTATCTTTTGTGAATTTTAGACTTTCTTGTGAACAGTATGTCATGTGGACAACAAGACTCCGGCCTTAAAAACTTGCAGAAGCCTGTTTTTGCGCTGATTTGCTTTTTTTAATCCTCTGATATTGAGACTCAGATTTTCATAAGAGATTTTGTTCTTAGCTGAGAAGAAAATACAGATGAGAAAACCCTGGTGAATGTCAGAATCCTCGAGAAGGGGGTATCTGCAGGCTCGCAGGCACCAGTTTTAGGACTGCAGATTCAGGACCGTAGAAATAGGACCCTGCCAGAGGTGTGGACTCGAGTCAGACAATATTAAGATTAAATTAAGTTCAATTTACTTTTGCCCAGATTCATTTTTCTCAGTGTATGCTTATTGTTTGTACCCAGCTGAAAAACAAATTTCACTTCAAAAACAACAAATCCAAAATCCTGACTTATGGTTCTGCATCAAAGCTACACCATGGCATAATTCTGTAGGGCCACGTAGCCCTGAACCCTACAGAGAGGTCTACACATCTCTAACATGCACCTCTGCTATAGGCAGTAAAAATTCTGATTATTACACTGGATGGTCCTGAGTGACTGCCAGTCTCTGAGTTGTCCACAGTAATATTGTTGGTCCTCTAGAGACAGATAAATTACTGCAGACAGTGAAAGTGAACTCACTATGGCATGGACTCAATGAAGCAGTATAAACCAGGCTTTAGCATACAGATAAACTACAGCCTACATGGTTAATGAAAATACTGACATCATAAAAGATGGAAGATAAAGAATTTTAAAGTGGTTTCATGTATGAGGAGTCTGTCTTTTATTAGATATTAAAGATGGTTTGAATCATTAATGATATTCTGTTTTTTCTGTTTATCTTTTTATCTGTTTTTCTACCATATAGACAAAAAATATTTAAGATAAAGCTGCATTTTTCTTTCAAGAACAAGGGTTCCTTTCTCTTTCTGTTTTCCGTCTGAGCTCAGTGGATCTGAGGAAGCTTGAGCTCTCGGCGAGTGTCTTTATCTGAGCGTGTGCAGAGCTGTGTGATGTCACAGAAGAAAACAGGAAGTGAATGATCAAGATTCTGCTCTGTTGTATTATCTTCTGGAAGGCAAATCTGTAGGGGCCCACTTGGTAATTTTCTAAAATAGATGCCTTGGATAAAAATCTTTAACAAGAAGAGAGGAAGTTAAAAGTAACTACTTCTTCAATGGTAATAATTTCCTACAAAATTCCTGCTGCTGAGCATGTTGTAGGCTGTGCAGATCTTTGTGGAATAAACTCTTTATCTTCAAGTGTTGATTTGGCCACTTCTTTTGTTAAAAAGGCTGCTTTGTTGTGAAACTATGTGCAATATAAGGTTTTTTAAAAATCCCTCATGCACACAATTAGGCTTCCCTTTTGTAAAGTGAAAAAGATGAAGGTAGGTTTGGATCACTGACTCCTTCACTTCTGTTAAAGCTGGTTAAGCACCTGTAATCCCCCATATGCTGAGTCAAAAGCTCTTGTTTTAGCTAAACGATGTAAGAACATTTTAATCTTAAGGTGGTGCACTACACTCACACCCGTTTGGTCATTTTCTGGCTCTAAATGTACCTGCTTGTGCCAGGGTAGGTAGAGATGTACTCTGCAGGCTGTCTCCATGCAGGTGTGATGCTGTTATTTACAAGGTGACAACTGACACAGTCAGAGACATTTATCCAACACACAATATCAAACCTGTTAAAGAACAGTTAAAATTTCTTTCCCTTTTTCATTCTATTTAAATTCGATCAACTCTTTAATGGAGCTGGCTTAGATCATTTAGTCATCCAACAAACCAGAATAAAACAGATTTTAACCTTTTGCAATAAGACCTTTTACAGTTGCAAAGATGTGAAAGTACAAAAAAAGCTGCAGTACCTATTCAGCCTCTTTCACCAATCTCTTCTTCAGATATCTTGCCAGTGCATCCTGCCCTTTGTACAGTTGATATTTACCTTGCACAACTATTGCACCGTATTGTGAGCGCACAATAAATCCTGAGTTTTGGGTGTGTTTTATAATGTGTCAGTTGCACAGCAAATGCTGGCATTAGACCACCACTGCTACAGAGTGTAGTGGGTCCGAGCAGAGGCAGGGATAAAATGTATCTCCCTGTGGACTGAAAGTTTATCATCAGGGGGCAAATTACACCCTGTGCAATTTGTATTTTGTACAAAAGAAACTGACTGAAAAACTAGGTGTATTTATGTCAAGCTAGAAACTTGTATTTTTATTGTTGATATTCAAGATTTAATTAAGTTCAATTTACTTTTGTTCAGATTCATTTTTCTCAGGGTGTTTTCAGACAAACACGGTTCTGGCTCTGTTCTGGAGACTCAGAACCTCTGTGCTTTCTGGTGAACCAGCCTGTGTTCACACCAGTTTAATTCAGAACCAAAGTGGGAGGACATGATGGACATGTATTACCACGTCCTGTTCCACTTTTGCCCAAGTCTTTCATGCAGTCCCGCTGTTCCTTCTTCAGTTTCTTGAGAAAATCCATTATTTCTTCTGGTGTTCAGGTGAACCCAGCTTTTGCCATGTCTTCCGCAAGTTCGGCATATAATGTGCTCTTCCTCATACTACTCTCCAGCTTCACCTGGATTTCTGTCAATGCCCAGTTCAAAACCAAACATTATGTCTGCCCAGCAGACCACATTTTCTTTTTTTTTCTGCTAATCTTCACAACCTACAATTAGACATGCCCACTGACGATGTCACGGTTCCCAAGAAAGAACCAACTATTTTTGGTCCCAGTTGAGAACCAGCTTTTCAGGTTCAGAACTAATTTTTTTTCCTGGTTTGAACGTGCCCGCTGGTTCAACGGAGCCCTGCCAGTCTGGAAGGCCTATAAGTGCATTTAACTTCAGCAGTATATTGTTTCTTACTGAACCATGACCCAGAAACCAAGTAACGAACCAAAGCGCAACATCCATGAACCGTTAAACTCCTACTTAACCTGTAGTGGTTATGTGCAAAGAAAGACATTTCAATGTTATATCTGGACGTTGAGACAAAAGCTGTACATAACGATATGAATGTGTTTATATGTTTCAAGTATTTGATCCAAGACTCATTGTTTGTCATGTTCAGACATATGTGTTTAAAGTCATGTTGTCACACATAGTTGAATTCTGATGATGATGAAGCTCAACATAATGTGAAGTATCTCATAATGTTATAACTGCACATACTGCACTGAGAGATGTAATAAAACTTCAATATATTGTTTATGATGTAATAAAATTTAAAAGGAACAATCAATATCTCATTAGTATAAGATGTGCAGAGAAGTATCTGATGTGCCTGTCACTAGTGTGTGCCTGTGTGCTTGTGTTTGTTGCGTGTCTGTAAGCATCATTAAAGACGGTTAATGGCCATGTTTTGTTGACAGACGCAAGTGCTGCTCATTCTGGTGGAAAGGACGGATCTATCTGTCTTTCTTTTCCCATCACTCCATCTATCTAATCTCATTCTCACTCCCTCTTTTTCTCTTTTTTTTCTACCTCTTCATCAAGGTCAAAGCATTTTCTCAAGGAAGTTCATATATTTAAACGAAGATCATCACTTTTTCCTTGCATTCTCTCTTCAACCTTTCTTTTTTTACGTCTTCTCATTTCATTTTTCATCACCTTTTTTTTTTTTTTACAACACTCACCTTCTTATCACCTACTTAATTCACCTTGCCTTTTGCAGTTTGGTTTCCTCTCTGCCCTTTTTCTCTCAAACACTTTTCCCCTTTGCTGTCTCTTATTTTGATTCCCTCACATCCTTCTTGTTTCTCTTTTTTTCCCAGTAACCCCTGGCTGTCACTTTTAGTTTGTGAGAGTTTTGATCTTACCCAACTTGTCTCATTTCCCGTGGCCAGTATGTTTGAATATTCTGCTTTGTTTAAAAAAAGAAAAAAGATCTGATTATAACCAATGTATTTTGAGGTGTTAAGAAAGAGAAATCAGTGTCCCTACGTTCCCTGTAGTCCTCTTTACGTCATATCTCTGTAATCCATTCAATCTCATACATACACTTAAAAAAAAAACAAAAAAAAACAAAAAAAAAAAAACATTGTCATTCAGGGAAAGCACCAACTCAGCTGAACTCCCAAAGAAATGTGAGATAGACTACAAAACAGGTTAGTTTGGCAGAAGCAGACTGGATCTACTTTAACACAAAGTCCCACAGGCACACAATATGACAGAGATGCAGAAAAGGAAAATATTAAACAGATGCATTCCCATGTGTTTATCTTTGTGTTTTTGTTATTGTAGTTCTATTATTTTCTTTACCTTAGCTAAACTTAACAGGAGCTTTCAGGTGAACTGCTGAAGAATTTGGCAGCATTCAACTACCAAAGGTACGTGGAGCCTTGGAGTGGCTGTGAACAACTCTCTGTGCCTGTAAATACACATTGGTTTCCTCTATAGATTTCAGTAAATATTACATTTCTATCTAAACCATATGTCACTAGAGGTCCCACTTTTGATATTTTCCAAAATAATGTATTAGATTTTAATCTAAAATTCAATGACAACTCAGTCATCAAAGCTAAATCTTACCAAAAATGGACTAAAAAATAATTAGACTGTTCTGCATGCTGGTAAGCATGTTATCAGGACAGTTTCAGCACAACAATATCAACTTTCTTTGTTTTAAATCATCAGCCCTGGGAACATGCCCAACAATCCATTAATTTTTAATTATCAACATTAATTGGTTATAATTGCCAAAGCTTATGACTCTCATTTTCCTTCTATAAAGTCTTTTAAAATGTTGTGTATGCTTTTTCTATCAGTGATATCAGAGTTGATGCCTTGTGGAACAGTGTTGAGAAAAAAAAAAAAAAAGTCTCCATGTACTTCCTATTGCCTGACATTGTTGAACTCCTGCTCCATAGCTGAAAAGTGGCAAACCCTCACATGAAAAGGTCATTTTCATAAAATAAAGATGTTTTTGTGGTTGGTAATTAAACTTTAACTTAATCATGAAAGTCTCTAGGATGGTCAAAAAATACATAAAGCATTAGATATTTAGTATTTCATGTGTGGGGTCATTTGTCTAACCATTCAGCTGTTGTTGCCAGCTGGCAAATACTTTGTCAGTAACAATGTGAAACCACAGACAACAAGATTGCTCATATACACTATATTGCCAAGAGTATTCACTCACCTGCCTTGACTTGCATATTAACATAAGTGACATCCCATTCTTAATCCAGGGGGTTTAATATGATGTTGGTCCACCCTTTGCAGTTATAACAGCTTCTGGGAACTCTTCTGGGAAGGCTTTCCACAAGGTTTAGGAGTGTGTTTATGGGAATTTTTCACCATTATTCCAGAAGCACATTTGTGAGGTCACACACTGATGTTGGAGGAGAAGGCCTGTCTCTCAGTCTCTGCTCTAAAATCATCCCAAAGGTGTTCTATCAGGTTGAGGTCAGGACTCTGTGCAGGCCAGTCAAGTTCATCCACACCAAATTCTCTCATCCACGTCTTTATGGACCTTGCTTTGTGCACTGGTGCACAGTCATGTTGGAACAGGAAGGGGCCATCCCCAAACTGTTCCCACAAAGTTGGGAGCATGGAATTGTCCAAAATTTCTTGGTATGCTGAAGCATTCAGAGTTCCTTTCACTGGAACACAGGGGCCAAGCCCATCTCCTGAAAAACAGCCCCACACCATAATCCCCCCTCCACCAAACTTTACACTTCGCACAATGCAATCAGACAAGTACAGAAAATTACAGGAAGTTATGGTCTTCATTTGCAGGATCTTATATCACTGTCTGTCCCGAGGGTCAGGACTGAGCTTGGGAAGAAGGCTTTCAAGTTTGCTGCTTCCTCTAGCTGGAACGACCTACAGAAAGATTTGAAACTTCATGAACTGTGCTCACTTGATGTTTCTAAATGGATCCTAAATGATTTGGAGGTAGAAGCATCTGTCTGCAGTTGTGTTGTCTGATACGATGTTTTGAATCCTGGAGGTATTTGCTCTGTATACTTGTTATTTTGAGTTGTGATTTGCTTTTGTTGTGATTATGTAACTGTGTTGCTGCCTGTCTTGGCCAGGACACTCTTGTAAAAGAGATTTTTAATCTCAACTAGTCTCTTCCTGGTTAAATAAAGGTTAAGTGAAAAATAAAAGTAGATAAATAAAATAAGACAAGTACCGTTCTCCTGGCAACTGCCAAACCCAGACTTGTCCATCAGATTGCCAGATAAAGAAACACGATTTGTCACTCCAGAGAACGCGTCTCCACAGCTCTAGAGTCCAGTGGCGGCGTGCTTTACACCACTGCATCCAATGCTCTGCACTTGCACTTGTTGACGTATGGCTTGGATGCAGCTGCTCAGCCATGGAAATCCATTCCATGAAGCTCTCTACACTGTAAACCCGGATTTTGTTTCTAATTGAACTTTTTAGCAATCATTAATTATTCTTTCATGTTTTGTCAAAAAAATGTTGACATTACTGAATCAAATTAGTTGTCTGTATTATTCAGCTGAAAGATGCAATGCAATGATCATGTCAAGCTGAGATAACTTAGTATGTTTAGTTCTTTAAGAGGGGGGAGGGACTATTTCAAAATTTCAAAAAACCATGGATGAGACTGTCAGTGCATCTGTTGGCACCGGCAGGCAATGCTTCCACCATGACAGTCCACACATAGCAAAGCCAATGCGTTGCCTCACCATGTTTCCACCCCACCAGGGAGGGAGTAATCCAGTTAGCCATCTGGATCCTGGAATGCTTATAAAGGATTTTTACACTATTGGGAGATTGGGCTAATGGCAGAGGTATGAGTGCTTTTCTAGTTTCATATATTTTTATGTAAGTTAAACTTAGTATTGTTATTTCATACAACTTAGGGTGCTTTCACGTTAGGCCCAATTGATTCGAACCGCGCCACGGCGCAATTCCTCCCCCTCCCCATTCCCCCGCAGCCGTGCCCGGGTGCACTTGCATATTTACTCAGTCAGAAACAGCAGGTGACTGTATGCACGTAGCTGGTTTACAACCCTGCAAACGGAGGAGAAAGAAGAAGAAGATTGTTTTTCTTCTGACCCAGCAAAAAGTCCATCCTGCATCCATGGATGATTAAAATCAATAAGATGCCAGAAACTTCTCTCTTCTGCAAATCTACTACAGCGCAGAGGATTAAATGGGCTCACACTGCATAGATATAGCGGTTTTTGAGGTGACAGGAGACTTTTATTGCCTTTGCACCTCCTCTCACTGACTCCAACCCATCTGTAGTCACAACAGACCATTTATTGACTGGATTCTCATGATTTCCGCCCTTTATTGAGGAAAAATGTGAACAAACTGGCGCGCTGTTTAAAAAAGTTTAGTTTTTACGATGATGTCATAAAGCTGATACGGCGCTCTGTCCTGTATCCGAGCGCAGCTGCATTCACATCTCATCTGAACCCTGCCAGAGTCCACTTGAATCACGCCCGAGACCACCTCCCCAAGTGGGCCCAGGCCTGGTGCCCGGGCGCGGTTCATTTGCATTCACACTACCGAAACGAACTGGACTTTGGGCTGAAGTGCACTCGGATCCGGGGCCGGGCCCCTAGTGTGAAAGCCACCTAAGACTTCATTTATGTGAACTAATGGTTTTTAGTAAAGACCACTAATATACGCTTAATATGCCTACTGCATAAAATTAAGGTTCTATGTTAATACAACTTGACCTCTTTAGTATCAGCTTGTGTAAAAACTAAAGTGGTTTAAGGCAATCGGTTTACTTGTGCTTATTAGTAATGTCAACCAATTCGGGTTTAGAGTGTATCTGAAGGCCACATGAAGTTTGGAGGTTTGTAGCCATTGACTCTGCAGAAAGTTGGTGACCTTGCGCACTATGCGCCTCAGCATCCGCTGACCCCGCTCCATCATTTTACGTGGCCTACCACTCGGTGGCTGAGTTGCTGTCGTTCCCAATGGCTTCCACTTTGTTATAATACCACTGACAGTTGACTGTGGAATATTTAGGAGTGAGGAAATTTCACCACTGGACTTGTTGGACAGGTGGCATCCTATCACAGTACCACGCTGGAATTCACTGAGCTCCTGAGAGCGACCCATTCTTTCACAAATATTTGTAGAAACAGTCTGCATGCCTAGGTGATCAATTTTATCCAACTCTGGCAATGGAAGTGATTGGAACACCTGATTTCAATTATTTGGATGGATGAGTGAATCATTTTGGCCATAAAGTGTATATCAGGGCAAAAACCAAGACATGAGGTCAAAGGAACTGCCTGTACAGCTCAGAGACAGGATTGTTGCAAGGCACAGATCCAGGGAAAGCTACAAATTTTTTCTGTACTGTAAGAGCACAGTGGCCTCAATAATTCTCAAATGGAAGAAGTTTGGCAAAACCAGGACTGGTTTGAGAGTTGATCCCCCAGCCAAACTGAGCAATTCCACTTGGAGTTTGGCAAAATTACACATGAAAGCCAAGCCTGGTTTTTGCGCTGGGGAGAGGCATATGCCTTGCCACTCTGCCATGAAGCCCAGATCAGTGGATGCGGTGATGGTGATCCTTGTGGAACTTTGTCCCATCTCCACACAGGATGGAGCTCAGTCAGAGTGACCATTGGGTTCTTGTTACCCTTTCACTAAGGCCCTTCTCAGTGAATACTTTTTTTCATAAATTTGTTAAAAAAAAAAAAAATCTTAAATTCTGTATTCACTTTGTCATTATGGGGTTCTGAGTGCAGATTAATGGTGAGAAAAAGAGGATGTTAATTATTGTAGATTCAGGCTGCAACATAAGAAACTGAAAAAAATGAAGGGGGTCTGAATACTTTCTGAATGTACTGTAAATTGTTCCTTGTATCCCAGCTGCTCTGAGCTTTGCTGCACTTGGCTCCAGAAGTGGACCCACCCAGGGGGTGAGGGCATGGGCCGTCAGTCAGAGCAAAACCACAGCACAGAAGGAAATCTGCAGACACAGATCCTGTTGAAATTGTGGGTTATATGCTTTTAACCAGAAAGCACGTCTGGGGGCCTAAAAGCTGATCGACAAACTTGTGTTTCAGGTTGGGATATGGTTTCTTTTTATCATTCACAAGGTTGTTGAATGTCACACATAGCTGGCTGTCTCTGTGAACCCCAGCTTTCTGCTGCGCTCATGTAAAGAGGACCACTGACCCATCATTCGGCACTTCTTCTGTCCATAAAGGAATGATCCTAGGCCAATTTCTAAACTCAGTTTTACATTGTTGTATGGTTTGCATTGATTTGGACTTTTTTATATAATCTACACAGGTGTGTGAGATGTTTTTCACTGTGTTTGTATGCAGTTGTAGAAAATAAAGCTTTTTCCCTAGCTCTGACAAAGCAGAGTTTTGCTCTGCTGGGCATCAGATGTGCACTGTTACACACATCCCCCTCAATCTCACTTTCTTCCTTTTCTTCAGTGAAATCCTAATATTTGCAGACAATCTCGCTCCTTTCCCGTTTCATTTCTCTGTACATTCATCTCCCTCCTCTCTGTCTTCATCTGTACTCTTACTTTTCACCTTGTCAGACAAAGGTCCAACATAACTCTCTCGCTCTCTCCCTTAATATCCCCCATCCTATACACTCCATCACACAGGGTGGCAGGAGGGATAGAGCCGGGATAAGAGCAGGAATGAGAAGAAAGAGAGAGAGGGATGGATGGTGTAAGCAGAAAGAAAGGGAAGATGAAGGCATTTTAATGCAAACTAAAGATAATCATCTGCAGGGAGCGAGCAGCTTTCTATATGATCTATGTTGAGTTTACAGGAACATGCATGAGAGCTGACTCTAACTCCCTCACAAACACATACACTTCATCAGCCCCAGTGCCCCAGACCAGAAAAGGGAGAGTGCACTTTCCTGTCACTAGCTGGGTTTCCATTACAGTTTTTCACAAAATCAAAACAATATTTCTTAAATTTCAACTGAGTACAATTGTGCTTTGAATGTGTTTCCATTGAAGGGAGTTGTGGGCATGAGCCTCGCTATTCTCATAAAATCTCATCTCCCGAGACTCCGCTGCAAGGAAGCTGCACATTCAAAACCTGTTGCATGTCGATAGTTATGATTACATCTACAGCGGTTGCCTTGACAATTCTGAACAAAAGACGAAGGCAACAGATGATAGTTCAGAGGCAATGTCCATATGTATGGCAAAAGCCAAGTAAGTATGATGTTAAAGAAAAGTCTCGGTCTCCTCCTCTGTCCACACGTACTGCGTCATGTTGTATCGGACTGACAGGTCAATTGACACTGTACGTCACATCCCCTGACTTGTATATGTGGAAAAAGTGTTTCCATTGCACTTTTGCGACATATTTCTGTATCTAAACATCTGAAAGACCTCCTCATGAGAGCTTAAAAACTTTTTAGGGATATTGAGAGGTTTTTCAAAAGTTGGAAGCAATGAGCTGTCTTTTAATGAAAACACTGATGTTTACAAAAAAAATCACAGGAGCAATTGCACTTTTTCCGGATGCTTAACTAGTTCAGTGTGTGCAGCAAATTAATGTCCATGGTTGAATCTGTCCTGACATTTGCCATCATCTCCTGGTTTGGCAGCCTTTCACTGGGAGATAAAAAGAGGTTAGAACATGTTGTTAAGGTTGCCAGTAAAATTATTGGTGTCACATTACCTGATCTGTTAACAACTTTTTGGTAAACTCTAAGGTTCAGGACATCATACTGTGTCCTGATCATCCTCTCCATGCTGAGTTTGATCCCTACCCTCTGGCAGGATATTCAGATTACCAAAGGCTAAATCTATTAGGCTGAAAAGTTCATTCATAACTCAAGCCATTACACAACTAAATTTGAATTTTAAAATTGAACACTTATAATGCACTTTATTTTCACTACAATGTAATGATGGTTCTGCCCTCAGTTGTCAGGTATTTGTGTACTTATCCATTTCAGTGTTTTGTCTAAACTTGTGTGGTTGTGTCTCTCAAGTTTTATGTTTTTGCCTGACTGCAAAGCAAATTTCCCTCAGGGGATAATAAAGTTAAAGTTGTAGTTGAAGCAAACCTCTGAGAGGATGAGAGAACGCCACAAAAGCCAAAATTCAGATAAGGCAGACCGACATGAAGGATAAGCCAACAAAGTGGGGCAAGAAGCCATGGCTACACATGCAACTTCAGGCTAAAGTATGCTCCCTTTATGTACAAAAATATTCTGCACACTTCAAATGATACAAGCTTATCCCCAGATGAGTTTGTCCGCTAAAGCTCAATGCTACTTTCATACTGTGATCAGTTCCATAAACCCAGGCCAGTAAAAGACCACACTACAGACAATGCAATCTGCTTCATTACCCTTCACAAAGTAGATGATAATTCAATACCTCTTCTTATCTTTCGTTTTATAAACAGCTTTGTGACATTAACACATAAAAACAAAGACAAAATGTAATTTTCATTATAGAGCAATAAAACGCTGCATCCATCAGTTTAAAAACCCTAAACTTTATTGTACATTTCCTCCTACTTAAAGGGGTTTCTCTACCAGGCCAAAAAAAAGAACGCCAAATTTTATTTGCTCCCTATACAAGCAGGCTTGACATGAAGTGAACTGCAGATAAAGGGGAAAATGTAACTCTTGATGGCCCACAAAGTCATGGTCAGCAAAATGTTTTGCCTGTGGGTGAGGGAGAAGTAGTGTTTTGAGAGATTTTTTCGCTTAGAATGAAGTTTTTACTGATGCTGAATGCTTCTTTAAAAGTTCTGAGGTTATTGTTCTTGCTGGCAGGAAAGAGAGGTAATAAAAGCTGATGGAGTGTGTGTGTGTGTGTGTGTGGGGGGGGGGTGGGTGTGGGTGTGTGTGGGTGTGTGTGTGCGTTTTTTTCTACACTGATAAAAATATTCAGCCCAATCTACTTAGAAAAACCTAGGCAACTTTTTGCATCATTTTATTGTATATTAGCCAGATAAATCTTTGAAAAAAACTACTACTCTGTTTTAGTTCAAGAACAAAAAAATCCAAGTGAAATTTACTTACAATTCCAAGTAGATTCAACAAGACTAATCTTCGTTTAACTTAATGTTTTCTTTGAATTACATGTAATTTCAATTAATCTCAGATTATTCTTGTAAAAATGACTCACGTTTTCCATGCAGTCTGAAACAATATTATGAATAATATAATTTATGTTATCCCTCCCACTAGAGGTATTCATTTTAAATACCTGTAACAAACTTCAACTCATTTTCGGGAAGTACTCTTTTCACTCATGGTGCAAAAGTGCTGACCATCAAAATCAATAATAATCCATCAGAAAGATGAACAAAGGAATCCCAGCAGTGATCTCTGTACAACATTCAACATCTAAGCTCACCGGATCACATTTAAACATATCCAAGCACATCGAAACACTCTGCCCCAGGGCATCATGGGAAAAATCTGCCTACATATCCCCAGATTTGAATCTCACCAATCTGAACTATCATCACTGCCATGTCTTCAGTTAGCAGTTCATCTATTCCTGATTGTTAGAAAAGCCTTTAATCACTAATTTAAAATCCCCACAATGCATCACAGGGGGCATTTATTCATGAATGATGTAGTTTTTTGTAGTTTTGAAACACAGAATGAAACTGAGTAAAAGTAACAAAGTCAGGCTTAGTTATGTGGATAAACTTTGGAAGATTGGCTGATCATTATCATTATCTGCACTGTGAATGTTTACATGTTTTGTTCAATAAAAACATGAAAACATACCATTTTTTGTGCAGTATTAGTTTAAGCAGACTCTGTTTATCTGTTGTTGTGACTTAGATGAAGATCAGAACACATTTTATGACCAATTTATGCAGAAATCCGAGAAATCCCAACAGGTTCACATACTTTTTCTTGCAACTGTAGATAACTTAATAGCAAATTAATCACACCATTTTTATCTGCTCTAAAGGTACCATATAGGAATATTTCTCAAGATGTAAAAACCCATGAGTGGACAAAAATACTTCCTTTATGCAAATGTGTGTTCATGGCAACAACCAAAAACAATGACAGATAATGTCTAAAAAATTCTCTACATTAAGCTCAGGGATACTGAATGCTCCAAAAACATGCTGAGAGTATAACACGGTAAACTCGAGCCCAACAAGAGACAACAGATGAAGATACCAACCTTAATGTAACATTATTTAATAATAACACAATGTAGTGTCTAACTTTAGACTTCTAGAAGTTAACTCCTCAGTTGTTCTCAGCAACACATGACAACAGATCTCATACATTACACATGCACATAAAGTTTATGGTGAGTTAAGTTTAAATCACTTCAAGATCAAACCCTGGATCCTTCTGTGCCTGTCCATCAACGGACTGCACAAGCTGAATTATCTGGGATTTTGACTGAACTTATGTTTGACCATACCAGGCTGTTATCTTGTATCTAATGCAGGGCCACCCATAAGGGGGGGTTAAGGGGAAAGCTTCTGGGGCCCATGGAAGTCAGGAAAGTCAAGTTAAGCTGTTATAACCCTGTTTTATATTGAACCTGAATAATAACCACTCTTATGGTAAAAATTACAATTATTTTTTCATTTGTAATACAATATTAACCTTGCAAAGCAGATCGATACGCTCGTGTCTGTTTCTCACTAGCGAATTCATCTTGCAAAGCTCCCATCTGAACCATTTAGGCACGGTTAGGAAGTGACAGGACCAATCAGTGACAAGGGACAGTACTTTCAGGTGCGGCGGAGTCATGACATAAGCATGCAGCAATAAGAGGCTGTTGCAATTATGGCGGAAGACGTTAACATGAATGCCGCCAAAATGCCACTTTTATCAGAACTTGACAACAGTCTCCTCATAAAAGAAGAGCAAAGAACAGCAGTGAGATTTTTTTCATTTCAAAAATGACAAAAGTCATGTACTGACATGTCTACAGTCACCAGAGTTCACATTATTCCTCTGTAGCTGCAAACGCGCACCTCGGCCCCGGCTACGTCACGTGTTTTGTTGCTCTGATTGGCCCATAAAGATGTGACAGACAGAATGTTCTTCCAATCACACTCCAAATTTTTTTCAAAGCCTCTGCCCTTTCCCAAACTATTAGTATTGAAGGTTTTCCAGATGGATGTGTGAAACAAATCCATCAGGCATGTCAGGTTAGTACAATATAGTCTTTTTTCTGGTGAAAGAGTGGGAAAATGGGTCAAAAGTGGCAAAAACAGGTTAAGAGTGGCAAAAATTAGCTTGAGGTTGCAAGAAATTGGCTTAAAGAGGCAGAAATGAGCAAAGTAGTGATGAAAAGCAGCTCAAAAGGGGCAAAATGGTTTAAAAGACGAAAAAGGGATGGAGCAGCTGACATGGGTTAAGGATGGACAAAATGGAAAAATGGGAATCAACATTTGTGAAAGATGATTAAAAAGTGGCATGAATGGGTTGAAAGGGGCAAAAAATGGCAAAAAAAAAGGTGGCTAGAGAAGTGAAAAGGGCTAAAAGTTGCGAAAATGGGTTAAATGTGGAAAAAAATTGGCAAAATAGCTGGAAAAGGTTATGAAAAGGGGCCAAAAAATGGCACAAATTAATAAATTGAACATCAGAACCCACTAATAGCTTGACACACTTTT
This sequence comes from Cheilinus undulatus, assembly GCF_018320785.1. Classification (NCBI taxonomy): domain Eukaryota; kingdom Metazoa; phylum Chordata; class Actinopteri; order Labriformes; family Labridae; genus Cheilinus; species Cheilinus undulatus. The sequence goes on along the minus strand of NC_054874.1, from coordinate 24,429,093 downwards.
CAGCTCAAAATTGAGGTAACTGTTAGCCAGGACACCTGCACCATGCTACTGATCCAACACATATGCATTGATATCATCAGTAAATCACAAGTGTGGAGGACCCATTCTCTGGGTTTATCAGGGGCCCAGCCAATTTTTGTGGGCAGGTCTGATGTAATGATGCCTTTAAGACCAGAAGTGTAAAACAATAAGATTCGCTTCTGTGTTAAAAGTGATTCTGCTGTTCATACTACATCAAAGCCTGTATGTTTAAGTGATGGGTCAAGCAGAAAGGCAGGGTTGGTTTCTGTGATACTGTGGTCATACTGAACTTAGGATTCTATTTGAATAACTGTAACTATGACGATTCTGACATGGTAAACACCAGAAACACAAACCTCCAAAATAAAGGAAAGAAAGCAAGACATCACATCTGCACGTTTAGTCTGCAGCAGCAGCCAAAGTTACTCTTTCTAATGCACAAACCAATTGTTTTTTTTTTTTGTTTGTTTTTTTTTGTAAGGCTATGAAATTCTATACTATGCCATTTCCCAGTAAAAAGTTTTTTAACAACTACAAACACACCCTACATAATCTCATTTATTTGTTTGCAGCATTTCACGACCACCATCAGCAGTTTAGTCTGCATGAGGTTATATGAGGTAATGTAAAGCAAACCATTATTTGTTGAACTTTAGGGTGTGTTTTAATAGGGAGGGCTGTTAAAGTGAAAAACACACTGTTCAGTCCACATAGGCCTCTCTCTCTGTCTTTTTTGCCTTGAGTCAGCTCAGCTCTTTTAATTACAGGTTAATATTACATGAAGTTGAAAAGATGTAGAGCTCCCTCCTTTTCAATTTGTTTCTCTGTTTCTACCAGCACTAATACTTCCTCTACTATTGGATTTCTCAAGTGCTTGGTGGGGAAGTCTTTATGCAACACAACATGCATTAAAGGAACAATAGCAGGAAACTAAAAACATATATTTCCTTTTAGTCCTCTCCTGCCAAGTGGAGGAATCAATTGCATTCACTTTAGTTTGCTGAGATGGTGTTTTCTGCTCCTTACACTTTCATTTGTTTTACTTGCAACTTAAGATTTTTAAACAAGACTCTAGAGGCCTTTCTTCCAACTCTGCTCATGTGAAGTAAGTGGTAAAAAACTTAAAAATGTAAGTTATTATGGTAATAATATAGTACATGTCCTAGGGTTAGGTCAAGACAAACTTTTTCTTCAGAACACAAATCCAACCTGACCTCTCATCTTTTACTCACTATGGTTGGTAGTGATACCCAAGAGCACTAAATTTGATATTTAATGTGGAAAGTATCACTCCACCTGTATACTTGAATTCATTCACTGAGGTTTTCTCCTGGTTAAATAAAGGTTAAATGAAATAAATAAAATGCACCATGAGTGAAGTTGATGTCTCAGTTACAGAGGTCCCACCTATGGGGATAGTGTCATTATTTATCATGACAATGAAAGTTGCCTAGCACATTGAAATTAGTGAATTATTAACTACTGGTTCAGTGGGTCACTGATAGTCATTTTTAGTAATGGATGCAGTCAGTTTACTTTAGGTGAAATGGTAATATAAAGGAAAAATATTTTTCAGTCAGTACTATTTGATAAAGTAACAAGCAGTAACTTGTGACATTATGAGTTCTATGAACCTATTGGTGTTTATGGTGCACTAAAAACTTTAAGTATTGTACACGCAAAGTAGACTTAGCCTAAGTCCTGCAAACTTAAATTAACATTTGAATCTCACTTTTGAACACTTAAAATAATTGATTTTGAACTAGTAGTGAATACTTGAATGGTTCGTTTAGAAAAAGTACTGTACACTAAAAATAAACATGTTTGTTAAGTCTCAAGTTTACTTGTTATTTTTGAGGCAACGAGTTTCCATAATTTTTTTAAGTAAGCTCAGCTTATTTTGTTTGACAGTGTTCTGCAATAAAAGAATTTTAGAAGTTCTTCTTGAAAGCATTTCATATTCCTCACATCTAAATGCTGCTGTGGGATTTTTAAACGTGCAAAGCTGTGCTTGTTTTTAAGAAAAAAGTCAACGTGTGTTTACATTCATTTTGAAGCCTCTGCGCAAGTGACAGCTGACGTTGAAAGCATTCTGTTTTTGTGGGTTGTCAGTCCGTTCATCCATACATACACTATATGGACAAAAGTGTTTGGCCACAACAGTAAATTATTGAATTCAGATGTTTAATCAGACTCGTTGCCACAGGGTCTTCAGGTGTGGGAATGTGATGGATGCCACTTTTACAATATAAATGCTTCATCATAGACATTTTGGACAATGCTATGCTTCCAACTTTGTGGCAACAGTTTGAGGAAGGCCCTATATCGATGAGTTGGGATTGGACCTTTCAGAGCAGCAGGGCTCTGTGTCGGTTCCAGTTCCTGAACCTTATTTTGAACTAGCTAGTGCATTCAAAATGGAAAAAAGGGGCTTGTATCATGAAAAGTTGGGTCTTAGCTAGAGCAAAAAAAACATTTGGTTCTTCCTTGCGAACTTTGACATCATTAGTGGGTGTGTCATATTCTAGGTTGTGAAGATGAGGGAAAAATAGAGACAAGGTGGTCTGCTGAGGAGACAAAATCTTGCGTTGCAATCCGGGCATGGACAGAATTCCCAGTGAAGCTGGAGAGTAGTACAAGGAAAAGCAAGTTAAATGCCGAACATGCGGAAGACATGGCGAAGGCTGAATTCGCCTGAATGCCTGACCAAATAATTAATATACTCAAGAAACTGAAGAAGGAATACTGGGACAGCAGGAAAGACTTGGGCAAAAGTGAAGCCATTTTGCTGGTGTTGTGTTGACTTCCACCCGAGTAACCCATTTTGGTTCTGCTTAAACTGGTGTGAATGCGGGCTGGTTCGCCAGAGAGCACCAAGGTTCTGAGACTTCAGAACAGAACCTGGACCATGTCTGTCTGAAAGCACAATCATTGTCGGACTTGATGAAAGAATGAGCACAAATTTCCACAGAAACACTCTAAAATCTTGTGGAAAGCCCTCCAAGAAGTAACTTTGACATACAGTATGGATGACTTGACTAGAATTTAGAGATCAAGGCCAGTGAGTCTTGTGTTTATCTCTGCTCGTGCATGTGATATCTGAGGAATGCTTTGAGGTTTTTTCTTTTATTTTGCTCATTATCCACCACAACTTGAGGCTGAATGGCTTGCATTTGGGAAGTCATGAGTCAGCAACATTTACTGTAGGTCCAATTCGATAAGCTAATGTTCATTCCATGCTTACTTATCTGAGTCAGCTATTATAGCAGGCATGTCTGTCTCTGTGCTGTGGCAATGACACGTGATTTATGTGATTTATTACAGCTTAGTTTATCAGCTTGTCTCTAAAACTTGCTGCAGAAGCAGACATTCAACAGTTTTGTCAAGAGTCCTCAGTGGAGTTACACACTTTAGATGAACATGCACTTCATCACACACATGTGCACATTGAATGGGAGTTCATTATGTCTGTCTATAATTAGCAGTCGGTCGGAGAGGAAGCTATCTAGCTCATATTAACAGATGATTGAGCACCTGACAGTCACTGTGATTTATCAACTGGATATTACATTTCCATAATCCCATTCTGACCTGGTGTGTCTCTCTCTGTTGCTTTCTCACCTTCTTAATGGTATCTCTATCAACCACTCTTCCTTTTTTTGTATGATCCTCTCTTTCTGGATTCTATTTTAGCCAGCATAATCATAAAGGTAAATCTAGAAGCAAGAAAGAAAGAAAAACGTATCTAAGAATTGAAATCCATACTTTTCAGAGGTTTATGGTCAGTTAAAGCTGCCTCATCCACCACATACTGCTCCAATGAGAAAAAATCCTCTTTGCAGTTTAAAGAAATCATTAGAACTGACAGTCATAACACAGAAAATACCTGAACAGCAGGTTTTTGTTCCAAAGCAATTATTTGGCATGCATGCAGAGAATACAATAATGAGAAATGGATATAGAGAAAGGCTCCATTTGAACCCATTAGAAGACTCCTGCAGAACCTTAATTCATTTAACTTGAGGCAAAATGAGTCAGGCTTGTTAGATTGGGAGTATTTGTTAGGAAGTAGCTCCCTTTTCCCAGAGATTCATCCCTCCCTCTCTCACTCTTCAGCCCATAATAATCTTTCCAAGCCTCCGGGCAGAGCCCACCTTTAGGCTCGGAGATACGTGCTGCATGCTGATGCAGGCACAAAACTGTGTGTGTGTTTAAGTGTTTAAGATTTTAAACATGCTTGTGTGGTTATGTGTTTACAAATACTATGGACAATAACCAGCATGCACTGTAAGTGAAAACAGATGTACTGTTAGAGTATGTTTTCGTATTACCTTAATAAAGCAGATTTTTTTAAATGGTCAGTCATTATTATAGGTTAATTTAAGTTTATCTCAGTCAAAAACAGTTTACACAGAAAGTTAACTTGCAGTTTTTGGTCCACTGACATGTAAAACAGAGCTGAATTGCAGTACTTGCTCTGTACAGAGCACACTCTACAACTGCAGTATAGATAAATACTGCAGGGAAGGAGCAGGGGGCATAGGTCAGGGGGTGCTGGCACAAGCCCTATTCTGGCACAAGCTAGAGGACCCAAAAGCAGACTCAAACACCAAAAATAAGCTGAAAAACAAAAACTCACTTTCTAGATTTCTTATTTAAAACACTAAAAACTATGAGGCTGAAATAAATACCAATTTTCTGTTCACACATCTCAGAAAACAGAAGCTGGCTGTAACTTCTGCCATTCTAGCAGCTGCATGCTGTCAGCTCCTTAACCTGAGTAAGTTATTTATTAAAGATCTTCATTAGGTGTGCCGCATCAAACAAGACGAGTAGGCAGGAGTGCTGCCTGCCAGGGAAGTCAGACTGGGATCATGACATATTCTGCTTACAGAGCAACATTTTGACACACACATTTTCTAACAAAGCTATATAGACATCGTCCTCTATGCTGGAAACGAACCTGGCCCTTCTATTACTCTGTAATCGATTTCAGACTTTCATTGTTCATCGCTCAGCAGTTAAAGCTTTAATTTGGCCGATTGCACACTGATGGAAAAAAACTCCCACTCTGATCCTACCATTATAGATAATGCAAATACTGACTCCAACTTACGGGCCTTTACACTCACATGTAATGATTGAATAATTATTTATGTGACTGTAGGCAGCCAAATCAATAACTGTGAACATGAACATGTCTTGACTGAGGCAAAGGCATCAGAAACAAGAGAACCATACTTTCTATAGTCTAAGAAGAATAGCAGTTGCGCTGTGAGGTCGCTATGTCCTAAAAAGATACCACTTCCTGTATGCAGTGGATTCAGAAAGTATCCAGACCCCCTTCACTTTTCTCAGTTTTGTGGTTTATCAGCCTGGCACTCCCCCTCAGCTTTCACTTAGAGTTCCAAGCAGGCTTTAATGCATTTTGCACTGAGGAGAGCCCATACTGTATCAGTGAAGGGCTGTGATGGTTGTCCTTCTGGAACTTTGTCTCATCTTCACACAGGATCTCTGGAGCTCAGTCACGGTGACCAGAGGTTCTTGGTCTCCTCTTTTAGGCCTTTCCCCCCTGATCACTCAGCTGCATCACCACCAGCTCTTAGAAGAGTGCCAAACTTCTTCCATTAGAGAATGATGAAGAAACCTTCAGTACAGCATGATTTTTTGTAGCCATCCCCAGATCTGTGCCTTACAACAATCCTGTCTCTGAGCTCTGCAGGCAGTTTCTTTGACATCATGGCTTGGTTTTTGCTGTGATATGTATTGTCAGATGTTAGGGCTTATAGAGAGGTGTAAACTTGTCTGAATTTACATATTCAGAAAAGATGGTTGTCAGCTTATGTAACAACATTTGAAAACCTGCTTCACTGATATGAATTTTGGGTCCAGGATTGAACTCCAGGAGCAGCTACATAGTGGCTTATAAGTTTTAGATCCCATCATCAATCATGCTCTGTCATGAACTGACAATAACCAGTGCCCCAAGGAGCAGATTCCAATTTTTAGTAATACCCTGAATCAAGGGGTCAACATTCAACCACTTACAGCAGACACTTCACTGTCCGTGGGGGATTTGTGTTTGCCGACATATTGAATTGAGAGGTTTTTATTTTTTAGTGCTGTCATCTCTTCAGCTATTAAATCCATTGCCCATTGATCTGAAACAGTCTTAATGTAGACAAGTATGTTATATTTAGTCTAGGTCTTAAGATGAAAATGTTCCTTGATTTTAGTCAGATTTAACCTTTATAGTTTTAGTCTGGATTTTGGGGGGAAAAAAACAAAACACACAAAAAAAACAAAACAAAAAAAAAACAACATTTTAGCCCGGTTTCAGTCAACCAAATCCTTACATTTTAGTCTAAAATTTTAATAGAGGCATTTATTTTCTTTCAACTAATTTATCAGTCAAATTGTAAAACTAATCTAAATGTTAAACACTTATATTAATGCACTATAAATCCTTGAATTGGTTTTTAAAATATACTGATGGAAATACTGATATATCTTATATGTACAGTGAAGACATATCAGTCCAGCCGAAACATTTTCATCTCTTAGTGTTTTATCACAAAGATCTATTTTTAGCTAGTCTAAGTTTAGTCTTCTACATACAAATGGTAATCATCTAACAATTTCATTTTACACTGAGAAATTGAGAAATTTAATGTGGCGGTTAATTTGTCTCAAGTGACTGTGGTATAAAAACACCTCTACCTGGAAGGTCAATTAACTGGTTAATCAGTATTCCTGGCTACCATTACACTATGAAGACAAAATATAGGGCTTTTCCACTATTGATTTTGGCCGTGCCAAGCAAAACCAAGCCGTGCTGATTTGCATTTCCATCACCAGTTTGGCTGCGCCGAGCCGCGCTCAAATGACCCTGCTCATAAGCAGGCACTGAACATCCCCCAGAGTTCAGTTAAATCCATCATCAAGAAATGGAGTACATGTGTAAACTTGCCTCAATCAGGTTGTCCTCACAAACTGAGTGACTGTGCAAGACTAGTGAGAGGGACCACCAAGAGAGTATAAAAAAGCATCCTATTACAAATCACAGTGGATTGGAATCTTATATTGGTACAGCATCTAACACCCTCCTTAGCTCCTTGATTTATCAACAGAAGGAAGAAAATAAGAAAGAGGAGAGGGGCCGAGGTCTCAGATTAAATCTGTATCGATACACAAAAAAGAACACCTGCTGGGAAATTTAGTTGTGTATTTTGGTTTTAGTGTGCCACCCCAACATTGTCAGAGACCCCTATCTAGCTACCCCTATGAAAAATAGGGGGGCACCCCTGGGTGGATCATGTGATATGGAGCCGATATCAGTACCAAGGTTTGATTATGAATGCGGCTGAGTGGAGCAGATCTACAGGGCAGATTATGTTAGAGGTGAAATACGACTAATAATGTTAAAAAGACAAACTAATGTATGAACCGACCTCACCCTGGAGCAGATAGCAGCTGATGTTAATGATAAAAGCAGCAAGGGTAAAGTAGCACTCCAGTTCATGAGTCTGCTATCGTATGTGCATTTACATGTTAGTGTGTGAGGGGGGGGTTGCACACACAGATGGGATCATACATCAGGTGTGGTCACAGCCAGGACCCATTTTAGAAATGGCCCGGCAGGTTAAATACCATTAGACACACAATCGGTTTGAGGAAGGCTTTCAGAGTAATGGGCATCATACACCCTGTGCACTTTATGTCTCTTCTCAGTATTCATGTTGCACAGCATAAAGCTTTTTTCCTTCTATATTTTATGAACTGTTCAATGGCCACTCTGTTTCCTAACTATAATGTATGCGTCCTTTAGGCCTCCATGAAATTACACCCCATTCCATTCACATACACTTGAAACACACAAAAAACGGCCTTACCCACTCAGGGCTGAAGAGATAAACATATTATACCCACTTTGGCGGGGCTGTTATGATGTATGTTTGTGTGTGTCAGCAGTGTGGGTGAAAAGAGAGGAGAAGGTTACCAAGAGACAGAGACAGAGAGCCAGAGAGGAGAAAAGTAGTAAACGTCATTCAGGGCCATTCAGTGCTGGAAATTGGCTTTAAAAAGCCAGAGACCAAACTGTAGCCAGGGACACTTGTGAGGACCTTGGTTGACCTTACAGCAGAGGGGCCGTGATGATGATGGGATTCATCAGAGCACCTGAGTAATCCATCTGGGTACCTGCACACTGACAGAGGAAGAGAGAAGAAACAGCAGTCAGAACGTGGAGGACAAAATCAATGCTTTGGCAGAAAAGTGATAAAGGGGTTGTTTGTGTTGTTGTGACCTCCTGTACTTTGAACAAGCAGACATTTTATTCATTTATTTAACCAGGAATACCTCACTGAGATTAAAGCTATATTTTTCAAGAGTGTTCTAACCAAGTTAGACAGACATAGTTAGACAGTAAGATATCTCTTTCATTCCTTGCCATCCTCTCCGTCTCTTTTCTGCAGATGTTCTAAGCACACATTCTTAGTATATATTAGATTTATTTTGTTTCCTCCTGTTGCTGGAACGTTTCTGAAACGTGATGTTGGCATTGTGTTAAGCCTTATCCTCTTCCATACCTTTACACTGTCTGCATGTCGTCTGTGTGATATTTCCTTTAAATATGAAGCACATAGAGCTATTTCAAAACAACATTTCAGATCCTGTTGAGGAAAGCAGGGCTCCTTTTCTGTAAGGTATAAACACTGGCGAGAAGCGCTTTGGAATTGAGGTCCTGAGTGCTGCTAGCATAAGAAATACTAGCTGTGGACACCCAGCCTTACAAATGTGGAAATATTGCCATCTGTTGTCCTGTCTTATCTACCAGAGAAAGCAGAAAGGCATGCGGGAATTTAGACTGTGGGGAGTTACATTCAGCCATTTCAAACAAACAAGACAGCAGGCTGGCTAAATAGTTTTCATTCAATAAAACAAATAGAAAATTTGCAGGGAATTGTCAGAGCCTATTTAAGGCACCTGTGGCATGATAGCTGCTTTTCCCCTTTGTCTGTGCCTGATGGCTGCCACATGGTCTGAACTCTGAGTCTCCTTCCTGTTTTGCACTTGATTACCTGGTCATCTTGGTGTCCATTGATTTGAGTGGTGTAAAGTGTGCTCAAGGACATCTGGGTAAATGTACCTGAGCAGACACAGTCAGCTGCTGTTTTGTTCTGTTTTGGTGTGGTTAGCTTTGTTTCGCTTTAAGTTTAGCCCTTATCTGTTCAAAACATGTCAGCATTTTATTGAATTATTGTAATAAAAATAGTCCTTTTACCTTCAACCAACTGGTTTTATACCGTTTTAACCATTTCTTTTGCTTAACCCTTTCTTTCTTGTCTCCTACAGTGCAGTGGCTGCTGGCTAGCGGTGGAGGCTAGGCACTCTGGGTGGTTCCCTGCATCTTTTTGTTGTAGTGATAGACGCACTGGGACACAGTAGTCTGCACCTGTTTGCTGTGTTTGCAGTGAGTTCACAGTTGGTGGGTAAGTGCACTCCTTGGACACTTCCTTTGGTAGACTGCCTCCCTCTTGCTAGCTTCCACTAACTCCCCCTTCCCATTTTGTTAGTTTTAGTCATTTCGTCTGGAAGCGTATTATTAATCAGACTGATTGTGAAAGAGAATAAACTGTAGTAAAATTCTGATATATTCTTCCCATAACCCTGACTTGAAATTTATTGCCAATCACTAATTCCTCTTTCTCTCCACAGACATTTTCAGTTAGATAAATATATTTTGCAGATACAATTATAAATAAATTTCGATTTGCTTTTGAACCATGTCTCTGTTTTGCTTTTAGTGTTTTGAACGTGTGTTGGCCTTTTATGTTTAGAACTTGGTAAAACCCTAGGTGCTGTTGTTTGGCTTACATTAGTGCAAATCTGTTACAGCCCCTTATCCCACTTTGCCACACTACGTAAGTCCTAAAGTTCCCACTGAAGAGAGAGTGAAGTCAGCAGCATTTGAGCATCAGGAGTAAATCCACAGCACCCAGCATGCTAACGCTTTGGTTTCCAGAAAAAGTTGAAACTAAATGAGCATTGGACACTTTTAAGAGAAAGTTCAAAGACTTGGAGGCAGACACATTTGGCTGCAGATTAATTCACAAAATGGCTGATTCTGGTAAATAGCTGCTGCTTTAATTGTTGTGTGTGTACTTTTGCTGCAAATGGACTACATATCTTGTATTATGTTGTTTATGTCTGACTGTTTTTATGTCTGTCTGGAACTCTGTTCACTGCTGCTGTCTAGGTCAGGACCCAATCCCAGGCGGGACTCATCATTCAGTTAACCAATCAAACACTAAACAGGTGAACTTGACATCCAGGTAATCGGAGGGTTAGATGTCTGTCAGAAAATCACGGATCAGATTATGGAAATAGATCAGCTGTGATGCTGCTGACTGTTGTAGTAGGAAAAAAATAAGATGATGATAAACAACAGACATTGTTTTTTTTTTTTTTTGTTTTGTTTGTTTGTTTTTTAAACCTTCTAAAAGCACATATACCTACAACAGTAGCCTATAAAACATCCAACTTAAATTGTATGAAAATGTAAATTTTTTTTGACCATTTCAAATCTTGGCATTAAAAAAGAACACATATGTGCCTAATGGAGACATCAATCATATGCTACCTTGGCCCCAGATGTTTAACCCTAACCCTTCTGGTGCGCCCCTGAATTGAGACAATGTTAGTACTTGAAAAAAATAATAATAATAATAATTATATATATATATATATATATAACAAGATTAGCCATGTTTTCAATTTTTGCAGATATTTGAGTGCAAAAATCTAAATACAGTACCATTAAACAGCAGCCTTCTTGATCACGAGTGTTCTTTGTGTTTCTGAAAGTGCATTTCTTTAGAGAAAAGGCAAGCCAAGCTTTACACAATACCTGCGTTATATGTAAAGGTTAACTTTTATTGGTCAGTGTAACCATAGCACCTAACAACACCTGTGAACAGTGATTTCATGAATAATTTTCTAAGTAAGCTTTTTTTTCAACCATTCTAGGAGTAAAACAAGTCCTGTCTCTTTGAATAGCTTTTTCTCCTTCTCTTAAAGTCGTCTCTTGACTGCTCTCCTCCTCATATTCATGCAAACCGTGTGCACTCACAAACACAGGCTAATGCCCACTCATACCCAGGAAGCTCTCTCTCTTTCTTTCCGACAGGCTCTTTTCTGACTGACAGAGTATTAGGAAGTGTGTGATGGAAAGTGGGAGGGTGGAGGAAAAGAAGGAGGAGGGCAGGGGAGAGAGGGGTCACCTTGGGACCACTGGTTATTGACTGAAAAAGGGAAAAAGAAGCATTTATCTCATTTTTTGTTGTTATGTTATTCAAGGTCAAGCAGCAGAGAAAGAGCTCGCTCATTTGTTGCTTCACCACTATTACTACTCTTGTTGCCATACAGCTAGATTTATGATAGCTACACTCACCAATGTCGCCATGTCTGCAAGTAGACGTGACTGTATCTATTTATCAGGGGTATAAAGACACACTTCACCTTTGACACAATGAATGGAGATATATTCAATAAAGACACTCTTTTGTAAGATTTTGAATTTTGTCAAACTAATTAAATTGAGGTTAATTTGTGATACTTTTATTTCCATTCATATTAGTTCGTTATTATTTCTTTATTAAATTGACACATTTCTTAATATCAAAATTAAGAGATTTTTAACATAAATAAACAATCTTACCACAGACACCAAGTAAATGTTTCAATAGCACAAAGAAATACACCCTCTTAAGATAAACAGAGGAACAATCTGTTTCTGGCATGAGAGCACAACAGCTCTCAAAACACCATGAATTTGATCTGCAAATGACTTTTGTTATAAACCATGTCTGTATAGTCCTTGCTTTGTGCACTGAGGCACATTTATGTTAGAAAAGAAAAAATCTTTCCCCAAATTGTTGCCGAAAAGCTGTAATCATAGCATTTTCCAAATGTCTTTGTATGCCACATTAAGATTGCCTTTCACTGGAGCCCCATACCATTAACTCTCGCCCATCAACATTCACACAGTGCAGTCAGGCAGTCAAAGTTCCATCTGCCAAACACAGACCTGCCCAACAGACTGCCAAACATGGCCATGGGATTTGCCACTTCACGGAAGATGTTTCCACTGCTCCACAGTCCAGTGTCAGTGTACATACACTAAGGGTTCCCATATTTTGCCAGCCTGTCACCCCCAAAATAATGGTGAAACTGGGGACCCCACCTTCTCTTGAGGGGGATGAAATGCATTATGTTGCACGAAGCATCATGTACAAACATTTTAGGGTAACTTTTACTTAGATTTAAGCACACATATCACTTGATAACTATGCTTTTTTTATTTTAAGTTGGGCTCATTTTGTTTATTTATTTTCACAATAATATAAATATCAAATATCAAATGTATTATTTTGAATCATGTTGTAACCTTTGCTTAATAATGCACGCACACTTGGTCAAAGTTCACGGTACTTTAGTTAGAAAACTTAGTGCAGTTTACAGCAGCAATGACAACATTCAGGGGGTGCATCAACATAACAGACTGGATGAAACTTCAGTTCCCCTCTAAAGGTTCCAGGGTGCTGCCTAAGTCAGTAGCAGAAACTCTATCTATAACACTTCTCCCCCTTTAAGACAAAACAAATATGGCACAGGCAACAATAGCATAACTTGCTTATTATTATTATTTTCTTGATAACTCTAGCAGACACAGTCTAACCTTTAAAACACTTGCTGGAATTATAATTTGCTATGACCATAAACCTCCTTTTAGTGTAAAACAATAACACAAAAAATCTGTTCCTGTATAAACAATGTAAACATTTCAACTGTTATTTTCCCCCAACATCTTTCCCTTTATGTTTCTGTAACAGTTTATGAGGTCAGTCTTTCTGGAGGCCTGCTCTCCCTCTTTGATCTCCTTGGTTCTGCCTGTGTCTCAACAGACTCAGGGGCCAGTTGTTCTTGAGAGGTGGAAATTGGGGCAGAGGAAGGTGCAGGACCCTGCTCAGACTCTGCTGGTATCACGACACAGTCCATAGTGTCATTGACAGTGTTCTCCTGGGAAAAACTCTGTGTTCACACTGCCCTCAAGCAACACACTCTGCTGTCCCCCTTCCAACATCATGGCGAGCATGCACCTGATCCAGGTGCCTGCGAACTTGTGTATTGTCGCACCAGTCCACCACAACAGACACTGGACCTGTGCAGCTGAGAATGATACCCGGTAACCAGGGAGGTCCAGCAGCAAAGTTATCATACACAGGGTCCCCAGACTTAAAAAGTCTGCACTGGGCATAGTCCTCCTTTTTGCTTCACCTGTGACTGTGCCACCTTTCCTCCCACATCAGGCCGTAGCAGATCTAGAGTTGGGTTTCCTTCCCATTAACATCCCTGCCGGAGCAGCTCCTGTTGTGGTGTGTGGAGTGATCCTGTACTGGAACAGGAAACAAGAAAGCTTAGTTTCCAGAGTGAGTCCTGACATCGTTCTCAGTCCAGCCTTCAGTGTCCATACATAGTTCTGCTGAGCTGCTTGAGGCAGGGTGGTATTGCGCAGTGCTACATGTCGGATCCCATTTTCCTCCATGAACTCCTGGAAAACTGCACCTCTGAAGGTGGGACCATTGTCAGTCACGACCATGTAAGGCAGCCCATGTGTGGCAAAGATGCTTCTTAGTGTCTCTGTAGTGGCTGGGGCTACAATGTTTGACATAATGTGTGCTTCTAGTGATTTTGAATGAGCATCCACCAATACAAGGAAAATGTGACCCATTACTGGACCTGCAATGTCTAAATGTAACCTGGACAATGCTCAACTAGGCCACTCCCAGGGGTGAAGCAGAGCAGGTGCTGGTTTCTTCTGGTTACCTTGACACTGTGAACATGCTTTCACCTGTACCTCCAAGGCACTGTCTATTCCAGGCCATCACAAAAATGACTTGGCCGGGCTTTTCATACAGGAAACTCCTGGGTGGGCCATATGTAGCTCTTCAATGATCTGCTCTTGGCGTCGAAGCTGGACAACCCCTCTGGATCCCCACAGGATACAGCCATCATGGATGCTCAGCTCTTCCTGATGCTTTGCAAAGACGTTGAGCTCTTCCCGTTTAACTGTAGTTGGAACTGGGTCTCTTCCTGTCCATAGTCTTATTTGCTTTGCTGTTAAGAGAGAGTTAGCCAGTCTGTCCAGCAAAAACACAGTTTCTTGGGGTAAGTCTGTGTGAGCTGATGACTCTGGGAGGGGAAGGTGGCTGAAAGCATCGGCATTTGCATTTTCACTTCCTGCTTTATAAACAATACTGTATTAGTATGCTTGAGAGAGTTGACGCCCAGTTTTGCACTCTTGCTGATGCTGTAGGTGAAATGCCTTTTGACTCAACAAAAAGGCCCATTAATGGTTTGTGGTCAGTGAAAATAGTAAAAGAATGACCATACAGGTACTGGTGGAAACCCTTTACAGTGAAAACTACAGCCAGCCCCTCCTTTTCTACTCTATTTCGGCATCAGTCGGTCTTCTATTCACCGCTTACAACTTGTCCAAAATGCTGCTGCACGACTCCTCTGCAGACGTAAAAAACGAGATCATATCACACCCATATTAGCATCCCTACATTGGTTACCAGTTCAGTATTGAATCCCATACAAAATTCTCCTGTTTGTGTTTAAAGCCCTCCATGACCTCACTCCGAGCTACATCAAAGAACTCTTAGCACCCTACAGTACAGCTAGACCCCTCAGATCATCAGATCAAGGACTATTAACCATCCCAAAATCACACTGTAAACTTGGTGACAGGGCTTTTTTTCAGTAGCTGCTCCAACACTCTGAAATAACCAACCATCACATATACGATCAGCTGATTCTATGGACTGCTTCAAAAAACACTTAAAGACTCACTTTAATTCTCTTGCTTTTTCTGATAGTTAATTCCCCCTGGCTCTGTCTTTGTTTCTTCCTTGTTTTATGTTTGACCCATTCTGTGTGCATGTCCACTTTGGTACAAACTCTGTTTGTTTTGAAAGTGCTCTATAAATAAAGTTGACCTTGACCTTGATTTTCTCTAGCTGTGAGTACCCTTTTTCCGCTGCTGTGAGAGTGTGTGTTACGTACCCTATGGGCTTTTCCGATCCATCCTCCATGCGATGCGACAACACTGCCCCTACTCCATAGGGCGATGCATCACGGGAAAAAACAACAGCACTGTCTGGATCAAAATGCACCAGCAGTAGTGCTGAATGTAGCAGTGTTTTCACCTTTTTGAAAGCTGTCCTTTAAGCATGCTGCCAGTGCCATTTACTGTCTTTGTGCAGGAGCTGATAAGGTGGAGACAGGACAGAAGAGAGGTCAGGCAAAAACTTCCCGTAGTAGTTCACCAATCCCAAGAAAGACCTGAATTCTGCAATCTTCTTTGGACTTGAAACCAGGCTTGAATTAAATGAGCAGCAAATATTATTATTTCAACTTCATTTAATGATTCGAGCTCCAAGTTAAGCATAAGTTTGTTTTAAAACACAGAGAACAAGAACACACTCTGACTTGTAAAAAGAAAAAGAGAAATTCTTATGTGTATCATTAAACATCAACAATATATTGGGATTTGTTGCCAATTTTATCACCATTTCACAAAGTGCTTTAAGGCTGGATCATACCCCTGGCTATTTGGAGTGTTGTACTGTAACTAATTTCCTGACTACAAGAAGCCAGGATTAGCTTTGTGTTGTAGAGCATAAAGGCTAAGGGGAGAGGTAGAGGCACACAAGGTGTAGACATCTGGATTAACACTGGATTAAGTTGTATTGCAGGTCCTTCCAGGCCACTCCGTGTGCAAGTCACCTTACCCTGTTAGAGGTGGTGAGGTAAGTTATACCAGACCAAGAATTCCCTTGTAGCAATAATTCCACCAAATTTTTAACTACAAACCTATTTAGAATATTTGAATAGCCCATGCCACTTAAAAAATGAATGATTAGTCATTCATAAATGTTTCAAAGAGCAGGGAAAGCATATTTTTTTTAAGTTGTACACCACTCATTTTTGGTGAAAAATATCTATTACATAGTATAATGTCATGTAATATATGTAAGAAATAAAAAATACAAAAGCTATAATGATTTGAATATATTTTATAGACCTTGAAAATTACATGAACATCCTGGAACTTCTGGACTTCATAATATAACAGACAGACAAGAGAGCTAAACCGCTGTCACAAGAACAGTGCACCAGTCCTGGAGGTACTGCAACACCGGGGCAATGCATGGTGTGGACAGAGCAAGCCCCTCTTTCATCTCCCAGGTTCAAAAATCAATTTAATATGTGGTCCCCAGGTAGGGGAGAAAAGTTTATTGTCACTTAAATCAAAACAATCATACAATTACCCAAGGGGATAAAAGTTCAGTTTTCATTTGATACACATACACTTTCTGTTAAAACCCTTTTCTTTTTTAAAAAAAACACATATAAAACATGTTATAACTGGACTTAATGTGCTACATACTGCATTAAAAGACACAATAAATAGAAACATTGTTTAAAACACATCCAGTTACTTTGCTCTAGGGTTTACAGGTAAAATTTTAAAATTTCCAAGTGTACATGTTTCTTTGTTATATTACAGTGTCGTTTTTATTTAAAATGGAGTGCATGTGCTCTTCTTTGTCCTGGGTCGTTGTTGTGCAGGAGCGCAGCGAGCCCCTACCAAAACTACTCAATCTGCTCTCCCAAGCAGATGTGGTCTCTCAGGAGGACCTGACTGCAGTGTGCAGTTCAGGGCGGAGCTCAACGCCAATCAACGTTGGCATTCCATTGGCTGAGTTGGAGCTCAACGTTGTTAGCGGTATTTAGAAAGTTATTTACTGATTTGCGGTATTTAGAAAGGTATTTACTGTTTTGGAGTTTATGTAGATGAGTGGAAATATAGGCGTTTTTTAGCTGATTGGGGGGGGGGGTTTTGGAAAAGAGTAGGGGGGAGACTGGGAGAGAGACAAAAAAACGAAGTTTCAGCTGTTAGTGGATGAGAGGAGGGAGACAGCTGGATATGGTCAGGAGTAGATGATTGTTTGTAGACAAGATATGAAAGTCAGTCGTAATAGTAACAGTCAGCCTCCTTACTTCTAAGATCCGCGCAGCTCTAAACTCTCCTTATGAATATTAGAGGATGCTACGTTAAAGCACGTTAGAACTTACGTTAGATAGAGAGAACAAGGCTAAACCACAGGATGAATAAACTTTAACCAACCAGTATAACATCACATATCATGTTAACACGTTTTTAAAAAAGAGCTGATGCTCTAATAAACTCTTCAGCAGCAAGTGACAGACAGCTCCCTATGTGTGTAACCTGCAGTCAGAGAGGATCTCATGCAGTGTCTTTGGATCAAACCACACAAGGAGAGGGGTGGATATTTTTGAGGTTTGGGTATAAGGCACAAGTAGGGGACTTGCTTTGACTTGAAAAATATTAGAGATGACAGGACCATACTTAAAAATAGGGGGATAATCAGGAGAAATTACAAGTCGGGAGTAGAGCGGAAGACAGGGTAAAAATGTGGTTGCAAAATGAAGTGAAGTTGTATGTAACAAGACTGAATGCGATTGGTTTATGGAACGTTGAGATGGGTTGAGTCTAACGCCGAATGTTGAGCACCGCCCAAACTGCATACTGCAGTCAGGGGCTTCTCCCTTGTCGTGGTTTTCAGAGGAGACCCTCCCCTGAATGAAGTGGGAGTTCACCTCTAAAGGCCTCACCGACCCCTGGCTGAGGCGGCTGAGTGGCAGCGGCCTGTCCCGGCCTCCGGCCCCAAAGCACCATCGCTTCTTGGCCTTTTGGCTAAGTTCAAGTGTAGTATCCCAGTGATAGGACACTTGGTTGTCAATAAGGCAGAGACTGCGGTCGCCCCCCTTGCTTTCACCACAGGTGTTATCAGACAGACATGGTTCTGGTTCTGGGTCTGTCCTTCAGTCTCAGAACTTTGGTGCTTTCTAGTGAACCAGCCAGCTTTTATACGAGTGTGAGTGGAACCAAAGTGGGAGGAAAAGATGGACATGCAACACCACGCCCAGCTCCACTTTTGCTCAAAGATCGTTCTGGATTTCCTTCTTCAGTTTCTTGAGTTTATTAATTCATTGCTGGCATTCTGATGACCCCACAAAGTAAAAACTGGAGTGTTGAATTTTTAGTGTTAAACATTTCAGAGTTGATTTTAACCCCCAAAGTGTGATTTTAACTACACTCAGAATCACATGGTCTTCAGTGTTGGACCTATTCGATGGTGGTGATCCATTTAGTGTTAATTCAACTCTGTAGAGAGTCACCTGATCTAAGCCCTGCCCACTGCAATTTCAAATTAGGGGGATTGAGTTTTCCCATCATACTCCAAGGCAGTGTTTAGAAGTGTTTAAGATGTGTAAAGATGTGTTACGATGTTACGTGTTGTACAGCAGTCTGCTGGGATTCCTTTGCTTTCTTTCTAGTGGATTATTGTTATTGATGATAAACACTTCTGCACCATGAGTGAAGTGGTCCACTATATCGGTCAGCTTCTGGATATGACAAAGGATAAGTATTTGCTATATGATGAAGCTGACTTGTAGCTTGTTACAATGTCTCTGTACCTGTCTTTATATTAAAGTTAGTCATAAGACACCTGTCTTTGCATAGGTATTTGTTATGAATTGGAATTATTAAGCATTAAGAGTGCATTTCTGTGTGTCAAAAATTAAAGTTGTAAATATCTCAACACAACAGAAAACAATGGGAATAACACATTATTATTGTGTTAAGTACACTTAAATGTGTAAAAAGAAAAACAAGACTGAGTGTTAAAAATGAATACTTTATGAGTGTTAAAATATGAACACTTTTCAAAGCCTATTTTAAATCAGAACCTGTGACAATCATATAAAGTCGCACAATGGGAGTTAAATTAACTCTGACTTCACCATCTCTTTCACAGGTTCAGCATATATAACTTCCTCCTCCTTGTTCTACTCTCCAGTGTCACTTTGAATTGTGTCAATGCCCAGATCACAACCAACATTTGGTCCCCTCAGCAGGTCTGCTGGCCCCTGATCTCCATTTGCTGCTCATCTTCACAACCAAGAATATGACATGCCCACTGATGATGTCACGGTTCCCAAGAAAGACCAACTGTTTTTTGGTTCCAGCTGAGAACCAACTTTTCAGGTTCTGAACCAGTTTTTTTCCGGTTTGAATGCGCCGGCCAGTTCAAAATTAGGTTCAGGAAACAGAACTGGCACGGAGCCCTGATGGTCTAACCTGACACGCCAGATGGATTTGTTTCACACATTCATCTGGGAAAGCTTCAATAGGAAATGTTTGAGAAAAGGCAGAGGCTTTGAAAAAAACTTGGAGTGTGATTGGATGAACGTTCTGTTTGTCACATCTCTACGGGCCAATCAGAGCAACAAAACACGTGACGTGGCAGCTATTGAGCTGCACGTGCGCAGCTACGGGGAATAACGTGAAACATGGCGACTATAGACATGTAAGTACTCGACTTTTGTCATTTTTGTTCTTCTATTAATGAAGAATTGTTGTCAAGTTCTGATAAAACTTGTCACTATCTGACTGGGCCCAAACGGTTCAGATGGGAGCTTAACAAAATGGATTCGCCGGTGAAAATCAAGGAAATGGGCGTATCCATCTGCTTTGCAAGGTTACTGACGGTCTGAAAGGCCTACACTTGTGTCTGTCTGTGGCATGGGTGCTGATGGCTGTGGGAGGATAACAGGTTCCTTGGGTGAAAAGTAGCTCCAATTCTTCACAGTTGTCCTTGGTTCATCACCCAGGAGTATATTGTTCCAGAGAACCTTCACCTCCTGTTCTTTTAACCTCAAAAAGGTAAGGTGTTTTTACCATTGTTAATTTTAGCTTGTGTATTTGTAATTTTAAATCATCCCCTGTTATTTTTAACTTAATTTTAGTGTTTTAGCCTGTGGTGCCACCATGTCGGCTGCTAATGCCAGCATGCAGAGGCACCACAGTGTCCATTTTTGTTTCAAGGAGGTCAATAGACAGCCAGTGTGGATGTCCAGGCTTGACTTCTCTAGAAAAGTGAAGCAAAAGATTTTGTCTTTGTCCCCAGATGATTTGGGTTGTATTATCACTCTACCACAGAAAGAAGGCTTTGATGTGAGCTTCCACTCAGCTAGTTTGTTACAAGAGTTTTGAACATGCTTATCCGCGAGCACTGTTGAGCTTGTAAGGTAATGTTAGTTTAAATAGCACATGTGATTTTGTACTGCTGAAAAGTACATGATGTACAGTTTTATTTATCTTTGTATTAAAGGTGGAGACTTTAAAGGCCACTGCCGTATTTCTTCAGTTGTTAAATAAAAAATCAGCTACAAGAACCCCGAAGCTATTGTCTCCTGTGTGGCAATCTAATTCCCCAGGTTACAGTAGTATGAGAGGAGCTGGAGATGGTTTTCAAGTTGGCAGGGGGTGCAATCTTTGTGGAGACAACTCCTATCTCTTTTAAGACTGCCTGAAATCCTTTGCCAACAAGTTAAAAAATGTAAATCAGGAAAACTGTCAAACACCGACATGGTGAAAGCAGCTGGGATCCATGAAAGGCTTTTACTCTTTTGAATCAACCACAAGATTTTAAGGTGGATGGCACCAGTGGGGACAGTAAACCTGTAAATGTTTTTAATAAAGACACATGGTTTTAATTGATTTTATGGATGCCTTTAACTTACAAAAGTGTTATTTTTTTTATACCAGATATCTTTTTAATGAATGGTAACTGTTTTTACAAAGTGTTTTATTTATCATTACTCTTTTGTGCATCGACCATAGTTCAAAAAAGAAGAAAAGTGTGTTTTTGTGTGCTCAGATTAGATGAAAAAAAAATCAAGAAGCCCATCACTGGGCTCTCAGTTCACTTCCACAGTAGTTAATAAGAGCAGTTTGCTCGATGATCATATTTCCTCTGACATAAATTGCTGCTTTACTCAAACAGAACTTCACTTTTATTTGTAATTATATCTGAGGACACATCTGAAGAGAATACCTGTCAAAACATCAACTGTAATCATCTCTTAAGTTTGCCTCTGTGGGACCATAATTGAGCATAATGACCTATCTCTGAATGTGCTTTCTTTGGAAGTCACTTAGTATAATCGTAGTAATGTCTCTAACTGACTGTGCCAGACATTATAAGTGAATCATCAGGGGTGCCTTTCAGGGCTGAGGCTTCTCTGAAAGAAGTAATGAACATAAAACTAGTCATTGTCAACTAGCAGCAGCAAGCAGCTTTGGATAACTGTGAGATGGGTTCAAACTTTCTTCGTTAAAATGAAGAGAGCCGCTGACCAAACACTGGTTGTAGTATCATTGGAGGGAAAGGTCAGTCAAGTCAAGGCTAAGGTCCAGAAGGTCCAGAATTTCCATTTTGATGCCTAATCAGGACACTACATAAGCTTTTGTGTTTTGTTTTTCAATACAGCTGCAGTAACTAAACTTGCTTGTTTGCAAAAAATCAATCAGGTCACTTCAAGACAATTCTTTCTGATACATTATTTACAAGGTAAAACAAGAGTCAAGAACCTATTACAACAGAAAACTCAACTTTTTGGTTTTCATGTCTTTCTCACAATGTTAGTCAATGCCAAAGACAAATATATTCCCATAAACCTGACAAATTGGCCTCTCTTAAATTTGAATTTCACAAGTAATCTTTGACCCTGACGTGTGATTTGACGTCTATTTTATGCAGACAATCGTGCATATTTCGGGGCAGAATTCTCCCTTTCAATCAAGGCAGCGAAGGCCAATTACTGGATGGCTCTAAAGATTATCTTGCCAGATTTTCCTATGTGATATGTATTATGAGTGGTCTTTCTGTGTCTTTTGTGGTACACAATTGAACTGCTACACCTTGAAATTGTTAGGAAATAGACATGCTCAATAATTGTGTGCTTCTGGTTGTTAGTGAATACATTTGTTAGTGTGTGGTGTGTTGGTCAAACATTACAGGCCACTCACTATTTTGATTTATATATATTTTTTAAAAGATGTGGGCCATTAATAAACAACTTTACTGTCACCTGTACAAACTTGTCTCATCCCATATTCATTATTCTAACGCTCTTTTCACCTCACTCAGCATGTCTACCCTTTTAAGCCCAAAGTCAACACAGAGCGCTGCTGCATGTATTCGCCAGGTCAAACAAGCGGTCTCACATCACTCCTATACTGAAACTCACTGCACTGGCTCCCCAGGGCTAACAGGATCAAGTCTTAAGTTCTCACTCTTACTTTTAGCGTCCATCACAGTCAAGTCTCTAAATGCTTGACAGAACTCATTCACCCGCATTTACCAACCCTGTCACTAAGATCCTACACACTGCACTTGCTGTCTGTCCCACAAACACATTTCAAGCTGCATGCTTTTGAAGCCTTAACAAAATGTTGGAATTCTCTTGATTTCAACTGACCTTGTTGAGTAAAGTGAGTAAAGTCATGTATTTTTACATACATGTTTAGACAGGCTTACGGTTATTCACCCTCTCATCTTAGCGTAAATAAATGTTTATTAAAACAGTCCAAACATATTGTGTGTGGAGGATATAGGCCAGAGGCAGAGACATGGGGTAGCTTGCATGGCTTATGCCCTTAATGTTTTCTTAAAAGCCTTTAAATTTGGTAAAACATGATATTGAGTAAAAAATAAATAGCCTGGATGATGATAAACAAATGGACCCTGCTGATCAGAACATTGAAATTACAGTCTTTGATTTTTAACTTCCAAAAACACATACTGCATTATAAATAAATACCATAATATTAATTTTGCTATTTCATAAATATGTATCTGTAATCACACATTTTGATGTTTTGGGGTATTTTAAGAATTGTTCCTATGGAAAAGTTTTATCCAAAATTCACCCCTACCCATAACATGTAGTTTGAAAGATAAACATTACAAATTTCTGTTTTAGTAAGCATGAATAAATATTTTGATCTTCAAACTCTTGTAAAGGGAAAAAGATTTGTTGACATTTTTGATCATTTTTAGATTAAAATTTTCTTTTAAATGCTACAAAATTCAGGGGATGCAAGCTTTACATGAATAGTTAGTGGGTCCCTGGACCATTCTCAGCCCAGTATATTGGATACATCTGGCTCCACCCCTGCTACAGGTTTTGTTTTGGTATGAATCCTGTATCCTTTATGACAGAGGATCTATAGGTGAAAATTTATTCTCATATGGTCTGTAGCCTGTGACTGAAAATCCTTTACAAGCTACATGTTTCTAATGAACCCAAGTCTAATATTCAGAACCTAATTGCATTTGTGTGTTCAGTGGTGGAGGTGTCCAGGGGCCTCTGCAACAGTAGGTGGCAAAGATTCACCATGTTGTTTGCCGACCACCAATAAACCTCAATGAAGAAGAAACTAAATCAAGCACTGACTCGGCGCAGGTGTGACAAACAGCACAGGTGCAACTAGTGAGGGCAATCAAAGTGGAAGGAAAAACAAGGGCAGGAAGAAAACTATAAAATAAAACCAGAAAAACCATTAAGACCATGACAAAAACAGATCAAATACAAATATATTATAGAAAATGTGCACGTATAAATGTTTACCCAACATTTTGTATGAAACGTACCATGATGCATGACTAGCATGCAGCTACTCATTTTAAAAGCCTTCTTAAAACCTATAAACATGACAAACTCAGTCAAGTACTGCATTAAGTTTAATAAAGACATATTAAGTGTTTGAGCTTACAGACATTTTTATTCAAGCCATGAAAAGTGTGTTTGTTTGGTCACTTATTGCTCCACCCCTACCGCACATGCCAAACAGAGCAGACACTACCACTGGCTTATATAGGGGTGTGATGGGTGGAAGGCACCAAGTGTGGCAGAGTTGGAGGGGTGTGTTGTTACTATCCCAGGAAGTGATCTTTTTAAAAGCCGTAAGGGAATCTAAATTACTTGGGGTTGTTTATTTTCTGTTCTTGAATTATTTAGCTGAAGTTGATCATATTTGCAGTGAAGAACAGATGTTTCTGTGAGTTGATTGATTCTAAGACTTAATTCATTGTCTCTTGGTACATTTCCATAGAAGAGGAGGCTGGAAGCATTGTGTTGAGCTCAGACTCTTGTTTTTCACATTTTGTTAGGTTTTTAATTCAGGCCTGCACTGAACATATGCACACGTTTTCACTGTAAATAAAATCACTGGGACTGCATTTTTCTGGATATGTGCCTTATTTTTGGCCTAAATGACTAATCTATCCTCGCAGTAGAAAAGAAATCTAGGAGGGGAAAAGTCAGATTTTGGGCAAGTTTGTGTCGATTCAAAGTCTGGGTCAGGTTTAGCACATTTTTTTGGTCTCTTGTCCCTCCATTTCTGTCACATACCAGGTGAAGCCCCTCAGTCAATACTTCCACCTTGTTATCTTAAACCAGGGGTGTCAACCTCAGCCACAGCAGGGCCCAGATTCTGAATTTAGGTTTAATCTGAGAGCCTAACAGGATCAACATTCAACCATAATCTGTCACCAGTAAGAAATTGTGGGGGAAAATCCTTAGCACTAATGACAAAGGATTTTGAGATTTAAAAAATGTAAAAATGTTAAGTTTATGGACTCAAAATCTGAGATGAAGAGTCAAATGTATTAGTTCAAAAGGTCAAAACACAAAATTAAATTTAAAAATGCGTATAAAAGGCAAATTTAAGAAACTAGAAAGTCAAAATTGAATACTTTTAAGGTCAAAATATGAGAAAAGAAAAATCAAAATTATGAGTTTTAATGTAAAATATTAGTTAAGATTTTAAAATGTGAGTCTAAAAGGTCAAAATATGCAATTAAAAGTCAAAGTTAATTAGTTCAAAAGGTCTGAATGTGAGATAACATTTAGAATTAAAAGTTAAAAGATCAAATACGACTTTAACACTGTCAACCTAAAAGGTCAATATATGAGATATATGAGATCAACAGGGGTGCCTCAAGGGTCAGTGCTTGGTCCCCTACTTTTCTCAGTATACACCACCTCACTTGGTGCAATCTTCTGCTCCCATGGCTTTTCTTATCACCGCTATGCAGATGACACACAGCTATTTATGTCCTTTCCACCAGATGGCGCATCTGTCTCAGCTTGGATCTCATCCTGCCTTGCTGATATTTCTAAATGGATGAGGGAACGTCATGTTCAGCTCAACCTGTCCAAGATTGACCTTTTTATCTCCCCAGCCAGTCCCACTGTGCAACCACAGATCAGTGTCCAGCTTGGAACAAATAATCTCATGCCCACTAAGTCTGCCCCAAATCTGGGTGTCATGATTGATGACCAGCTAACATTCAAGGTTCATGTGGCTTCAATAGCTCGGTCCTGCCGATTTGCCCTCTATAACATCAAGAGGATCAGACCCTACTTGACAGAGCATGCAGCACAGCTCCTGGTACAGGTGCTTGTAATATCACGCATTGACTACTGCAACTCATTACTGGCAGGCCTACCTGCATGCACAGTTATACCTCTGCAGATCATCCAGAATGCAGCAGCATGTCTGGTATTCAACCAACCCTAGAGAGCTCATGTCACGCCTCTTTTAATCTCTCTACACTGGCTTCCAGTTGCAGCTCGCATTAAATTCAAAGCTCTAATCATTGTTTACAAAGCAGTAACCAAAACTGCTCCTGTTTACATGGAGTCCCTCATCCAGCTCTTTAGAGAACACTATGCACTTAGCTAGACTGTTCTCCACTTCTGTCCCCAGTGGTTGAATGAGTCTCCCAACTACAGTTGGCTAGGTCCTACTCTACTGCTGGAATTTTTTGCCCAGCTCTTTGTGAGAGACACAGCACTTGGTACTTGGTAATTAGTTGTTGTGAAGTGAAATGGATGGTGATAATGAGAAATCTCACATTTTGCTTGTTCCATTGTTGGTGTTTATAAAAAAATTGAAAAAAGAAATGTCTTTGCCAAATATTCCTGACTTGTTATCTAATAATTTTTAGTCTTTTTCCGTTTTTTATAACTAAACAAGGATATTTCAAATCACCATGGTTAAATTGACATTTTTTAACTGGAAAATATCTCTAGAGCTCATTTTGTTGGGCCAGTTAAAAATATATCATCTTGCAGGCCAGTTATAACTGTACCAAGGACCAAATTTGGCCCTGGGGCCTTGAGTTTGACACCCCTGTCTTACTCTGTTGCTTCCCTTGTGTTTTGAAGGTGCAGCGAAACACACATGGTTCTGACTTTGCCCTCATATATTCTGCCATGTCACGAACGTCACTTATAAACCACATGTAGCCCAAATGTCAAATCTAATATATGGGCCAAGCACTTCAACTACACCAGTTTCCAAGAGGAGAAATTCCCAGCAAGATTGAAGGTATTGCACACATACATTGTGCCATGCCCCATCTCGGCAAAACATGCAATTCCACATTTAGCCCACAAGTTGATGCTATCAGGGATAAGTCTGGGGATGGATCCAAAAAAAAAAATAAAAAATCCAGGACACTGAACATCCCTCAGAGTTCAGTTAAACTGAGTGACCATGCAAGAAGGAGACTAGTGACAGAGGCCACCATGACACCTATGACTACTCTGAAGGACTTAGCTTCAGCAGCTGAGATGAGAGAGAATCTGCATACAACAACAGTTGTCTGGGTTCTCACCAGTCAAAGCTTTATGGGAGAGAGGCAAAGAGAAAGCCACTATTGAAGAAAACTCATGTCAAATCTTGACTAGAATTAGCCAAAGGCATATAGGAGACTCCATGTTCAAGTTAAAGAAAGATCTTTGGTTTGATGAGACCAAAAGTGTGCCATTAGAGGCGAACACATCATCATCATATTGAAGCACACTGGTGACAGCATGATGCAGTGGGGATGCTTCTCAGCAGCCAGCCCAGCAAGGCTTGTAAAAGTAGAGGTTAAAGAGAATGCAGCAAAATGCAGTTTTATGCAATTATTGATCTCATAGTGAGAAGAAAATATCCTAAACATCCTGCTGACTTTCAATAATCAATCACATTGATCCTCTGAATCAAATGTTATTAAAGGCACTTTAAGGATCCCAGCAGTTTTATTTTTTTAAAGTAATAATCCAATGTTAAAAAACTCTTAATTTTTTTCACCATCTATAAAAACATTTGTAAGCTTTCTAAAATGTAGATCTCACATGACACTTTGTCACAGTGACAAAACCAAGATAAAGCGAGACATCATTGGTGAATAATAACTAAAAAAGCAGCATCCCACATTTAAACTTAAAGCGGAAGCATTTAAAAGTGACACAACATGCAAATTCTAAATCTTTATCATGTAAAGGCATCAGAGCTTTAAATAAACTCAGTAAGTGGACAAAATCCTCAGCATTTAATAATGTCATAAAAATGTTCCCTAGAAGGTTAATACTTTTAGTCTGGCTCATTTCATTACTTGAATGGACTTTGTTTGTGTGAAAGATCCTCTTAAATTCAGGTTGCACCTTTTAAAGAGCCACTCTTTGTTCAGAGCTTTGATCTATTTTGTCTTGATTGATGAACGTGCAGAAAAACTCTACCTAACAGAGGTAGGACGTGGAAGAACAAGGAGTGTAGCCAGGGCTAACCTATTAAGAAGTGGGTACTTCTTTTCCACTCCATTCCTGCTAGCAGTGTGTGCATTATTTACTACTGATGATGTTACTGCTAGCCAAGGACAGTATCACTGCAAACATGAGTAAATCCTGTACGACAGATCGGGTACAGGTGTTGTCTTGAAGGTTGTGATCAACAGCTGCAGTCTCTGATCACAACCTCAACCTTTGTGTGTAAATCCTGTATAAACTACAGGTATTTCCACAGGCTGACACTCATACAGTAATCTGTACAACATACGTGCGGTGGAGGGGACAGGTGGTGTGCGATGGGGTGGTCGTTGGGGGGCCTCCAAGGCTTATGGCCCAGGGGCCTCATGCATTCTAAATCCGGGCCTGCATAAGGGTACAGCAAAAGCTACACAGAAATGGTTTAAAGACAACATGGTGTACGCTCTGAAGTGGCTGAATCAAAGCCCAAACCTCAATCTAGTAGAGAATTTGTAGCTGGACTTAAAAGGGCTGTTCAGGCCTGATCCCTGTGCTACATGACAAAACTTGATTAGTTTTGCAAAGAAGAATGTAGTAAAATGGAGATGTCCAGATGTGTAAGCCTGATTGAGACCTATCCACACAGACTCAATGTTGTGATTGCACCCAAAGGTTCATTGACTAAACACTGACCAGAAGGGAAGTTATATTTATGCAGTGACTTATTTTACAGTACATATTTTATTTAAGTGACACATGTAGTAGAAATCTGATTTGACTGAAATTAATTCTTTAATAGGTACTGCATATCAAAATAATAATAATTGTAATAATATATATTTAAAAAAAGGCTTTGAAATGGGATCCACATCTTATCATTCAAGTAAAAGAGCCAGCTCTATGAACTGGCTCATTCACAAACTCATCACTAGTTTATGATGGAGGTTTAAGGCCAGCTCATTACCTCTATAATCTCTTTTGTCAACTTGTCTGGCAAAAACACAATCATTAAATTGCAAGGTGGGTCATAATTCTGTTCAGTCTTGTCATGCCACTGCCAAGAGAAAGAAATCTGACTTATCTTAAGGTTGTCAGAACACCTCGATCATTTCATTTTCTTGTCTAATTAATAAGGTGACAATGAAAAGGAAATTACATGTTATGCATTGGTCAAAAATGAACTTAATGTACCTGGAAAAAAATATTGCTACTAATAATGTTAACACACCACAGCAGTAGAAACAGGGTAAAAATGTGGCTTCCATGTATGTTTGTAAAAAAAAAAAAAAAACACTTCTTATAATGTGACTATAAAGGCTTATACACAGACTTTTACTGAGAAGTTTTTACTTTTATGAAATAATGAAAGGGAACTGTGGCAGTGAAAATCTTTCAGGGCATTTAATTTATTTTCGGAGTGACTGAGAGCACTTAAAAAGTGCAGCATTTAACCAGCTGAGACATTTTGGATTGGGCTGGTTGCTATGATACAGAACATCCAGGGCACTTAAATGTTGATAAAAGGTATAGAGGTCCTCTCTTTGGATAAGAGGAAGGCGAGGCGAGGCATGTAGGGTGAGAGGAAAGAGCCTTTGTGTGGGTTCATGTATTAGAGCATTTTAAGGCCAACTTATTTTCATTTTTAAAAGAGAATTCCAAAATCAAGAAATAAACTTTGCCAATTACTATTAAATAAACAAGAAAACAAGATTTGAAAAACAGTGCCCTAGCACTTTAAGACAGTTTATTAGTAAATTGAGATTCACAAAAAAAAAAAATTTAATTTCTTGTTTTTCATTATCCATTTCTTTGTTTTTATTTTCCAAAGACAGAAAATAAATGAATTAACCCTTTAAGCCATAAGCTTTTTTTCCTCCATTTTGTCTCACGTGGACTTACTGTCTTAAAAAGCTTGTAAAACATCAATCCTGTGGTGCAAAGTCAAGCTCTAAACTTTTTTTTCAGGAAACAAAAGTGATTGGATTATATAGGCTATTGTCCCATGAATGAAATCTAAATCTTTTGTGTGACACACAGTAAACAATAATGACAAAGACTTTTTATTGCCTAACATAGTTCTTTCATCGCTTGGGGACCAAAAAAGAAAAAAATAATCATTCTGTGACAAAAAGTCCTCAAAATATTGGCATATATTTTTAAAGTCATTGCACTTCTTTGTATTGGCTGAATTTAAGCCATTAATCAAAGCAACTCCTGTCTGCAGTGACACGGGGGGTCTCTGCAATGATCAGCACAGTGAGTTTCACAGTTTGAGAAAGCATGATGCAATGACATACATCCTGCCATTGATTGTCATAGCCAGTCACAGAGCATTCTGGGAAAGAAAATGGCATTTGGCATCAGCCGTTAGTGACTGATACAATTGAAATTGGAATAAAATACTGATAAAAATATGTTTAATATCAGATTTACTGGTGTGGATTTAATCTTTAAATACCCCAGAAAGTCACCCAAGTTCCAGGCTTGCTAAAGCTTCCATAGGAATTCAAAGGCATGGATAGCGTCATTGAAACAGCACAATGGCTAGCTTCAAAAGGGAGAAAAGTAAGAGGCTACAGTGTGTTGTTTATGTTATTTTACTTTATATACCCTCTGACACTGCTTATCCTATTCAACACCGGTCTCAGAGGGTTAAAGAGGGTATGTTCTTACCACGATTACCTCTACTAATTTTGTAATGTTACTGATGTTGTAAATGTGTGTATTTTGTAAATTTTATCTTATTTGAAAAGGTGTTGAATTCAACCAAATGTTCTTGGCTAGGGAAATCACTGAATCTCTCTCGTGATTATTTCTCCACTTATTCAGAGGTCTAACATGCAAAAACACAACATTCAAGGACACTGAATGTGCAAAAATGACAAACACTGCACCGTGCACAATGGAGCCCTGCAACTCTCAAGTAAGAAAATAGCCTATTGTAAATCCATTCACACAGTTATCAGTAAACTGAACATAAATTTGAAAGTTTGAAAGCTTTTGTTTTTCTTATCTGAGCCTTAGGGGCTCAGTAACACAGCTTGTGGGCAGCATGAAAAATTTAAGAAAATATGGCCATTGTTAGAGACAAACTTCAGGCTAAGAGATAGGGCTGCCAGCAGCAGTCCTCACGCTGCCTGTGTGGGCAATACAACAGCATGAGCTGCAGCTGTTCAAAGAGGCACCTATTGCATGGAGTGTCCATAGTGTAGAGAATAGATGGGACAATGATAAACTGTTGCTTTCATATTTTTTCAAACCTAGAATGTAAGTATTTGTACATTAACAGAAAGAAATAACAGAGAATCAAACATGAGCTAGACTTCACACACTCGGCTCAAGGCTACTCGGGTTCTCAAATTTTATTTCAAAAAACTTTTAGCAGGTTGTCTGAAGGTTTGATTTAGCATGAGCTTGAAAAAACATCCCATCCTCACACATTCACATGAGTAGCAAACCACATGAACTGTTCACAATGTCTGCATCCACTTACTCATTCAGGATGTGTGGAAACAGGATATGAGAGGAGCACTGCGATTGGATGATAAATTCTCATTTCTGTCCATCCTGTCTTTAATCTTTTCTTCTTCCTGGGCTTCCTCTGAATACACTTCAAATGGGTTACTGTGTTCTCCTTGCCATTAATACAATATCACTACTGTCATGTTGAGACTTTAGCGCAATTACAATGATCGTATGAAACTAGAAGCACAGGTGCTCAAGGAAATTAAGTAAAAAATACTCCTCTGCTGCAGAGCATCCATGACAGCTGCACAGCATCACATTTTTAGTCCCTTCTTTTCAGAATGAGAGCAAAGGCTTTCTCTCCTTGACATACATTGTGATAACTACATTTAAAGCACTTTGAATAAGCCAAGCTACAAAGTGATTCATGAGGACAAAGAATGAGGGAGGAGTGTGGACAGTACCAGTTGTCCACTGAGAGGCTGTGGAGTAACCAACATCACAATTCATTCTTTATACTGACAACCAAAAATTCAGAAAAAAAAACATTGCAAGTGATAAGAAAAGTGGAATATACAGGCTGGTATCATATCATCTGTTGATTCTATCCACACACATGCTCAGTTTCTCTCTTGACATACAAAATGGTGTGTCTGACTCTGCTCTGCCTCCTTGTTTGCATGCAAACACAACTCCCTTTTTTAAGCTTGATTGTGATTCCATTATGCCATTTTCCACATATTTGCAGTAAAGGCCTTTGCACACTGTGTCGGTGTTTTTCATCTGAATTTTTCGCATGTTAAAAAAAGAAAATGAGCTGTCGTTCTGATCAAGTTAGCATCCTGATGCTGAAATTTTTGTCTTATCATATTTTTTTTTCGGAACAGGCTCGATCTTATGGGAAATTTCGCATCAGTTCAAGTCATGTAAATGGGTGATTGATGATTCAAAACAGTGCGCTGCTTCCTCCTTGTTTGCTCACCCCTGCAGGACCCCTCCTCTCTCTTTCATCAGATCTCCCTTCAAAGGAGACATATTTTACCCTTTCAAGACAAGTTAATATTGGTCTCAGAGGTCCCCAAAACATGCCCGTGAAGTTTGTTGCCAAAAAAAAAAAACACTCCAGTATTGGATTTTTGCATGGTTTAAAACTCCTGTTTCAGCCCTGTTCGGATCGAGCTATTTCTGTATCTGAGCCACAGAGACAATTTGCCGAATTCTACAAATTTTCCCAGTGAAGGCAAATAAAAAACACATCATGCCCAGTGTGCAAGGTCCCAGAGTGTGACGTTTTTGCGGATTACAGATCCAAAAGAAAAAAAAAAACACATCTGAAAATAACTGACCCTTTGAGTAAAGACCTTAAGACTTACAGAGTACAATATCTTTTCTGCCAAGGAAAGCTTTCAGTACAGCTCCTTACGTAGTAAATTTACCAGGGTAAATTTTGCTCAAGTTCAATAAAATCTTACTCTGTAAAATATAACATTTGGTCCCAGTCAATTTTAAGTAAAATTCACTCTGCTTTCAAGGTATAATGTTTTCAGCCTTTTTTTTTTTTAAATTTACTCTATAAAGTGTTAGTCTAGTCTAAAAGATGACTATGAACACTACAATGAACAAAATATAAATAACTCTATAGCATTTGTACTAAATGTAAAGTAAAACTCATAGTTTACTCATAGAGCTACTTTCATGGAATACAATATTATATTAAGTCCTCTCAGAGCTGTTTTTCATTCCTTATATAAACGTTTCGTACTTATTATAGACCCAATTTCTTCTCCTTATAGACAAATTCAGAGAAAAAACAGAAGTTGACTAGCCGGCATCACTGCGGTGGACTCTCACTACTTAATCCATGCATTCTCATGAAAGCTGACTTGTAAAGTGAATGTTTTATTCTTTTGCCATGACTTTCAGTTTAACTTTATTTTTCACAAAAAGTAGGAGTTCGTGGTAAGCGACATATGGATTTCACAGCTGATTTAAAATTGTCACAAACTTAAGATATGTATGCAATGAGCAACTATAAACAAACAATATGTGTTTGATAGTACTATACTACACTTACATAGAGTTTTACATTATTACGCCAACTAATTTGAATAGAATGTAATTAAACAGCTTTTAATCTTTATAGATGCTGGCTTTATGTTAGCTGATATTGTTTTTCTGACATTGTAACAGGCAACTGTCAAGCAGATAAAGATATGAACGGCCAATATGTCTGGCTGAAAAATATGCCGATTGCTAAATATATGGCAAATAATTACATATTTCACATATTATTTCCTGAAGAAGCATTAGTTACGGATTGCATAGTTCTAATATAAACTAATAGTCATTTTTCTATGACTTACATTTTTTTTGTGTGAGTGCAGATTCCATCCTGCTTAGTGCTCAGGTTTATTGAGCTACGTAAGCTGCACATAGCTAATTGAATAGAGAGGAGACTGAGTTAGACCCGGGATAAAGCTATACTGGACTTTGTAGATCAGGTAAATCCACCTGTGGCCAATTCTCAAAAATGTGGGACTGTATTTAAAACAGATTCAAGTCACGCAGAAAGGCACAGACCATTTTGGTTGTGGAGGACAGCACAGTTTTGTTTACACGAAGCTGGTTAGCATGAACAGGGCTATCCAGGCTAACAGCAGTGAAGACGTAACTTCAGCTGCTGGAGGGATAAACAAGAAGAGGACAACACTAAACTATCAACAGTGGATGCTTTTTTCTTCAACTATTCCAAGAACAAGGATAGATGGATTTTAAAGTTGTAAGCTGTCAGCGGTTGCAGCTGAATTCATCAGCTTATGAGGACTAATATCATCAATTAGGTAAGCAACAAAGTTCATTTAAAATGTAGAGTTTTAGCAGAGTTTCTGACATTGACCTGCTGCTGGTTAGCAGTTTGGTACAACGATTTATTGTTTTTTTCTGTGCAGGATATTTGGCTGTTGTACGCTGCTAACGGTGGCTAACAAGCTATGGGCTAACTG
Source organism: Cheilinus undulatus (assembly GCF_018320785.1). Classification (NCBI taxonomy): domain Eukaryota; kingdom Metazoa; phylum Chordata; class Actinopteri; order Labriformes; family Labridae; genus Cheilinus; species Cheilinus undulatus. The sequence continues at coordinate 24,395,020 of NC_054874.1, read as the reverse complement.
GGAGCTAACGTGAAGCTACGTGTTGTTTAATGTGTCAAACATAACAAACGGCATATGTAAGGAGCAGCTGGTCACACTTAATGATGTTTTCTATTTGACTTGCATGTAAATAAATGAAATGACTTTTCTCAGTCATTTATAAGTTCCGGTCATGTGTTACCTGTGTTAGACAGGCTGTAATGACAGGATGGACAGCTCAGATTAAGGTTGGTTCAGTTTCTGCTGTTTTGGACTCAGGTACAGAAATATGTGGCTCCAGTCTTGACATGATACTGGATCAGAGTGTTCTTGTTTGTGTCTGTTGTTGTTTTTAATGCTGGTAACGTCCGTTAGTTGTATATGAGAGGAATTCTGGAGGTTGGTCAGCTATGAGAATCTAGCGTGAGCACTGGACCTAAATTCACCTTTTCACTGTATTTCTGAAATAGACATTAGACATCGGTAAAATATTTGTAATTTGTAAGATATAACTGAAGTCACAGACCTCTGTTGACTGTTCCCATGTAGTTCTGTAATGTTTTTAATCAAAACATCTCTGCTGCTGTTACAGCCAGCAGGTGGTAGTAGACACTGCACTTCCACCGCAGTAATGGTGGCCGCTCAAGATGGCGGCGTCCACAAATCAGCAGCAGGATTGCTCTGTAGAATTGGGTATATGCTTATGCTGAGCTGTATCTTACTCTAAATAGATTGATGTTCCTCTTTATATAAAGCTACATTTTCCTCTAAATAGATAATTCTGCTGCCTTTCCACCTATAAATGGTGTAACAGTAAGAGAGCATTTTTGGCCTATAAGCATTAGAAATAGTGTTCTAATATTAGAGAAACAACTGTAATGAACATATGATACGAACTCAAGAGCAGAGCAAGAGATGAGGCAGTGAGGTTAGAAAAAGGTAAAAAGTTTTTACAACAATAGTGCAAATGGTAGCGAGCTGGCTGGTGGTTGGCAGAATCACTGGCAGAGAGATGGAGGCACTGCAAAAAAAAAAGAGGACAAAATTGAGTTAGACAAGGCAAAAACCTCATTAAAAAAAAAAAAACTAAACTAAATTTAAAGGTTAAAGAGACACCAGGTTATCTGATTAGAAGCTGTAGTATATACACCGTAGTCTGAAAGTTTAACACCAGGTGTGTAGATCCTGATTGCCTAGGATTAGTTGCAGCTGGGGACACCTGATGAGCCACAGCTCTGACTGACCATGAGTGATGAGCTGAATTAAAACTTCAGTGGGTGTGGTTAAAGTTTTACACAAGCAAAATTCCATCTGTGTTTTTACTCTAACTATGGCTGTGGCTGGTAATAAATATACTAAAAACAAGAGAACGTTTAACTATTTTTGAGTGAAATACTTTTAGGCTAACTCTGGAAAAATGACTCCCCAGATTTCCCGTGTACCCTTCTTTCAATAAAGACATGTCTCATTAAAAAAAAAAATATATAATTACAACAAAAACCTGCCACTATAACTTCAACCCAGCTGGGGTTATTGGAGACAAAAGTGGTGAACTGAAAGCAGATTGTATCACGATGCCTCTGAAATATTTATTTCCACTTAAGGCTTTATTCCACAATAAATATCATAAGCAGTTTTTTTACACATGCCAAGTGTGCTTATTTCTGCTTTCTAATGTAGATGTAGATTTTCTTATTTTTTAAACCTGTCATTGATTTTTTGATCAGCATCTCACCATCATTCATCCAGCTTACTAAACCGTAACTCAATCACCAAAACTGTGAAACAACTGCAGGCCATAGGGCCAGAAAATGTTCAAAATACTTCCCTTGTTATACATCTTAGCCTAAACAGTACTTGAATCATCATGGAACAGGCTCCGTTCATTTAAACTGTTGGTTCTTTAATCAACAAATGCCCATGCCTAGAGCTAATTTGCCTGCTGTTTAAAAACCTTCCAGGTAAGACAAAAGACAAATGACTGGGTGTTCCATTTGATTTATAAATATGTTCATTGCTGCAAAGCATCTTATTTTATAGATCTCATTTCAATGATGTGGGTCCATAAATAAATGGCTGAGTAGATTTGATACAGCTCTCTTTATGTTTTTATTATTGGGAAGGAAGTTAAGAAGTTGACATGTTTAATGCATAGACATTGTAAAATTACCAAGCCTTGCAGTATATGTTCTGTTTTGTTGACTCTTATCTTGCCTTATAATAGAAACAATCTCTTGTTTGATTTTATAAAAAAAAAAGACTGATTGCTGCTTTTACATGAGTTGTGTTTGGCCAGTGTTTCTGATAAGACTTTATGGTGTATCAGCATAAAATTTCATTATTTTAGCTTGTTTTCTTGTCAACCCAAAGAGATTTAAACTGCTCCGCTCTCTGTCTGGCCAGAACATGGGTTCTCTATCTTTGGAGCTGTCAAAAGTCCAATAACTGATGATAGAGTGAGAGAGAGAGAAAGAGAGAGATGGGTGAAGGGGTATGAGGGTTATTTATCCCCAGGTAAAAACTGGATTGTAAAGTAAAATGTGACTGTGAACAGAAAACATTTAGCGGTAGATCTGCTAAAAATAATGATGCAGCTCTTACGCATGTTTTTGCTGCACAAAGAACAAAAAGAGATAGCATCTGTGCATAGAGGATGTGCGTAGGGGAAATCCACAGTAACTGCATGCAAACTGCTCAGCCAAGCAAACGGCACCCTGTCCCATATGAAAATAAGCAATAGGAGGAGGAATATTCAAAAATGTTGAGCAAAATTGCTCCCTGCCACCCAGATGCAAATCAGCTTTGTAACAAATAACTTCCATAAAGGACAACGCAACCTGCAACAAGTAGGGATGCGCCCATCCACTTTTTTTCAGTTCTGATCTGATAAATATGTGCCGATGACGGTACTGATTTATTTATTTATTTATTTTAACAATTATTATTGTTGTTGGTATAATGTGTGAGGTTACATGAGGCTGTAGTAAACCACCCAGCTCCTCTTATTAAAAAGCAAAAAAATACAAAAATGAATTGAATTTAAATGTATTCCAAACAAATTTATTTGATCTACTAGAAAAAAATAAATATCAACATTATCCAAAAAGCAACAACTGAGTATAAGTTATAAACAACAATGCTTACCCTAAATAGCATAACTCAAGCAGGTTAAACTACTACTTTAACAGTCAGTTAAACTAAACACCTATCATTTTTTAAGAACACGGGCTTGAAGACTCTATGCTGGATTTAATGAACCACCCGCCACTAGAGACTGCTGTAGCTTCAGTTAATGGCCGCAGCCTTCCTCTCTGACCCTTCACCGCAGGATGTAAACAATGAGAAGGTCTGCGGTGGCTAATCTATTAGCATATAGTAGGAAGACCGCAGTACAACAGTTTTCCAAAGGAGTAAATGGAAATAAAATGGTATGTGGGCTGTCGAGGGTTGAGCTCACGTATGACTACTTACCCGAAGTGAAAAGAGGCCAAATATCAAAGCACAATATTAATCTGCAAAGAGGGTTGAAGGCGCTGGCAGTGCTAGCTTTCAGTGCTAGCTGGGCTGTACAGAGTATTATCAGGCTGGCGTCACACCCACTCTTCTTTGTGTTCTCTCAACTTTAGACTAGTTTTAACTATTCTAAATATAGATTCACGTTTAATAGGTAATTATACCACTAAGAACATCCTTAACTTATACTAGCTCAGTTACACACAGACTGTCTCGTGTTAGACTGTGCAAATTGTAGGATGGATTTGGATCGGTCACTTGGATCTGCGCTGTCAGTAAGATATCTGATCTATTAATTACGTCCGTATCAGACCTGATACCGATATTGGATCAGATTGGTCCCATCCCTAGCAACAAGCACTAAAGTGGTGAAAATTTAACACCAAATGAAACCAGGTGTTAAACCAGCACTACACCCCTACACTACATGGTTGCAGTGATGGCTGCCAGGTGTAACACTAGGCATAGACGAGCTTGTATTTTTCACATGAGTGCCGCTCTTTTTTTTAAGTATCTGAGGGAGAAATATTAGTAGGTACCGGTTGCCAAGACACACTGCCCTTTAGAGCTAGGACGACACATTGACAAAATCCATGTCAGTGATGACGTAAATCTGTCGATTCACGTCCCATGTGTCAAGCTGTCGCAAGGAACCACTCGGACTTCTAGTATCTGGTTCTTTCCAGAATGTCATTGCATGCGCTTCAACGCTCGCACAGACATCATTCACCAAATGCTGAATACTTCACAAACAAAAGCTAATAGATAAGTGAAACCCTTAGATGCCTGACATACTGTATCAATGCTCAGGTTTACCTGCCACTGGTGATCTAAAGAGTTAGGACCACAGGCAGCTCAACTCTAAGCCATACAAGTCAGGAATGAGAAAAGTCAGGACCATGGACACCTTTGGAAAAGTCATTGTTTTTGTGAGAGAAAGACACAAAGATAATGAATCAAAGGTAATCTACCTCACCAACTAAACCAAAACATAAAGCATTAAAAAGAGAAAACACATGAGCATGAAAATGAGCACAAAAGGTGAATTAGAAATTCAGCTTTAAAATTGTCAGGTTTTAAACATTTTGACATTTAATTATTTTCTTGACTTTTTTTTCTTTTCTGTCCCTTGCCATTGTGGTGCAGACCCTCTTGCATTGCCTCCAGCAAGGGCTCACTCTCCTCACGTGCAACTGACGCAGCATTTCTGGCCTCAAGGACAGCAGCTATTCAACACATGGCCCCCACCTTCTCTCTGTGGCCTGCTTGTATTTGTGCTTTCTAGCCTGAAATATTTTGACTCAGACCAGCTGGGGTGACGGACTGGGTGCTGCCAGCAGCTCTTGTCTGATGCCCCATAACTGCGTATTGACTTGCTACAGCATGTCTCTCCTGGGCTTTCGTCTGTTTCTGCTGCTCTGTGTAGAGAAGACAGTAGGTTTTGTCATAATTGATTTGGAGGAACAGAGGGGGTTGAATTTTGGGCAGATATGGTTAGGACACTGGAGTAGACGTGTGATGGGATGGGGTGGTGACCACAGTATTGATGTTGGATGGGCCAGCCAATGTATCATCTAATATTTAAGTCTCCTGCCTCCTGTGAAGATGGTAAAGGCATGGGACTGTAAAGGCCAGTTCAGACCAAAAATTCGCGATGAGACGAGTTGAAACTTGCAACTGCTTGCAACGTTCCACTCTGTGATGCTCTTCCTTCCCAGTTCACACTGCTGCAATTAAATGAGACGTTTCCATGGCAACAACTCTTACAGTCACTCACTTTAAATAGATTTATCTAAGTTAGTGTGCAATAAATCTGTCTCTAAAAGAGGGAAAGAACTGCACATTGCCTGTTTTTGTTGTCATGATTAAGCCTTATATCACATGCGGGTGCGCGGGAGTGATTAGACCTCCTTGTCATCAACATCACACAGCTGTGCAGTTTCACGGCACATATGAATACTAAAATGCTTTGCTAGATCAGTCTTGTAATGAAGATATCCGCTGAGAAAAATATATTTTTTCCACGGACAGATTTCGTGTAGACAGTCTTTAATTTCTCCTGCCTATCTTATAAAGTGCAGTGCGACCTGTCCGTGTGCAGCTGGAAAGAAAGCCTTTTCAAACGATATAATCTATTAACGTTTCATTTTTTTTATATTACTGCTTGTTGTGATCACATAGATCCTTTTTGCTGTTGTTTTTACACAGAACCTTTATTCTGCCAGCTGCCCTTAAGCCTAATGTGCTGTAGGAGGCAGGAGTTTAAAGGCAGAAGTTTCACAGCACAGCAGCGCAGTCTAACGGCACATATAAACACAAAAATCCTTCCTAGCACACTCAGGTCATAATGAATATGTCCACTGAGAAAATATTTTTTCCACGGACAGATTTAGCTCATTCAACCTGTTAAAATCTCATGGATTATCTCATAAAGCGCCGTGTGTCCTGTCCATGCACAGGAAAGAGAGATCCTTTTCAAACTAGGCTATATAATCTTTTAACCTTTCATTCATTTATTTATGTATTTATTGCATTTTTGCCTCTTTGAAATGATCATATCAACCCTCTTTTTTGTTTGTTTTTACACAAACAACTGAGCATGTAACACTGACTTACGGCTGCTGAAGGAGACAGGAGTTTAGGCTGAAGTTTGCAGCATGGCAGCGCAGTTAAACGGCACATATAAACACAAAAGTGCTTGTCTAGCTCACTAATGTCATATTAAAGATATCTGCTGAAAGCTTTTATTTTTTCGTGAACAAGTCAGGCTCTTACAGCCTTGGATTTCTCATGGTTTATTACAGGAAGCGCAGCGCTTCCTGTGTACAAACGCAGCTGGAGAATGGGAGACTTTTCTAAAAGACTTTCTATTTCCCTCATTATCTGCTCCTCTGAAATGACTGAAAGTTTTCACATGTAAATCTAAGTCTGAAAACTCTGCCGTCTCCTCCATCAGCTGTTTGGCCTACATGTGCAGCTGATGTAGGAGACCGGAGTTTGGTATGCAGAAGTTTTGGTGTTAAATCGTTAAAAGATTGATGTTTACCTAATATTTTCAAGAAGCAGGTAGATGTGATAAATTGAAATAGAAAGATTGTTTAGAAGAGATTCTCCTTTACTTTATTTGGCTGTGCTTATAAGTAATAATTAAATTTACCTTTTTCTCTGTTTCATTTATGAAATTTTTCTTCATCTGTAATGTTTGTGATGCAATTGTTTCATAAATGTACCATGCCTTGTTTATGAATAAAGTTGAATTTAAAACAAATCTAAAACTGGAAATGTTGTACCAGTAATTTACAGCACTTCCTTTCTGAGATGAACTGTGTCTCAGATATAAAAGTGGCCATTAAGATGTACGGTCTGCACCAAGACACCTTTCAAAAATCTAGCGTGACCCAAAAAACTGTGTGTGCACCAAACACAAATTATTTTGACTTGATTCAGCACTTTTCACAAAACTACATCCATTCACTTCAGGCAAATACTCAGGGTAAGACAGACACAAACTCACACAATAAACACACACTAGGCAAATACACACAGTTGCTTCTTCCCACATACACTACATAAATGCACTAAGCCAGCCTCTTCTGTTCTGACCTCTTCACCTCTTTTTGAGGACAGCCTCAGAACTTAATTAGCTTTGGTTGCCACTTACACACGAATACACACACATCGGATCTGGACAAGTGGAATGTGCTGACACAGTTTTACACTGGGAAACATCTCTATTGTTGGCAAGGGACAAGCAGATCTAAAAGCTTAGCAGCAGTTTCCATGTCACAGCATTGTGATCAGGCTTTTTTCAATGATTCTTTTCTCTCCTGGGGAGCGAGTCTGCCTCAAGCTGTTTGTCAGGACAACTTGAACCCTGTTACTCTGTTTCAGTGTGAACCTGACTCATCCACCTGGCATGTTTATTTTTCTGTTCCAAGGTTACAGCACCCTCAGTGTGGGTACAATGTTTTTAATGCTCATTAATGAGCATTCTAATGAGGGCATTCAAATATTTGTTCAGAAATAATAACTTAATAAAAATAAATCTACAAAAAAGGCAAATACAGTATAAGGTAATAAGTTCTATTATTTCATTTTATGACATACGTTTGACCACGTTCTTTGAAAAGGCAAGAAAAACAAGGCAAAAGAGCTTGGTTACCCGGAAGTGGAAAATCGGGGCCCTTCCCTTGAAATTAGACTTGGGGATGTAGCTCAACTGCAGGTTTATTATTGCTCCCCATATGAAAATAGATGAGTGTGCTATAAACATTACATTTTCCACTGTCCTCATACTGAAATGTGAACTTTAAAAAATAAATCCACCAAATGACTCCTCAAAACCTCGGTTGCCGCCCTGTCCGCTCTTCGCCCAGCTGCTCTGTTTTAAGTTGTCTGTCTCTCCACCCAGGCGAGGTAATACCTTATAGTTCGAACAACTCCCACACAATACTGCAATATTTCATCATATTGTTCAATTAAGTTCCGCCATTTTTTGCAGTATTCCTCTTAGTTATGTTTTGCTTCTCTGGCTGAACTTTAGTCTACACTGCTCCACACTGCCCTCATGATTAATTGAGGTATTGCAATATTCTGGTCTGTATCTGTAAGCTTCAAGAAAATGGATGAGATGAACAAAGTAAAGACAGAAATCTCCGTCTGTATCTATGCAGACGAAGATTGGTCATAAATAAGCCTTAACTGGTGGCCAGGCTTTTCTCCATAGGGCATTGACAGTCAACTGGCACCCCAAGGCCCACATCAGTCCCCCTACATTTTTCCATCCAGTAATTAAATTCAGAAAGATAATGTTTGATCCATTCTACAAAAATCTCTATTTTACACCTGTATAGAACAGCTTATACCCAACATGGTCCCATTTTTCCTGTGGTCTTTCCTTTCTATCTGTTTTTATTCCTGTTCCAAAGCAACCTTATTCATTTGAATATAATGATCATGGACCTGTGGCTATTGTGATGAAATGCTTTTGAAATTATTTGAAATCTGTTCTGAAGGCCGAGGTTAATCTGAAGTTGGTGCTGCCAATTTGCCTACAGAGATGAAGAATTCTATAAATAGAATAACCAATTTGATGATCAAGCACTCGGAGGACTCCAAGACTCTTATATAACAAACTGAAACCTGATCTGTTCATTCACAATACTTTATAAGTGTTATAGTGCCAGTCCTTTTATAACCAAAATCAAGCTTGTCAGGGGCATAAATATAGGCAACTTTAAACTGTTCACACCACAAGCCTTGATGCTTAATTTAGAGGTAAATTATTTTGTGGCTGTTTATATTAAATTTCACTGACAAATCCATCTTGCAAAGCTCCCATCTGAACAGACTGGGCCCAGTTAGAAAGTGACAGGACCAATCAGGATTAAGAGGCAGTACTTTTGGGCATGGTGGAATCGTGACGTAGCAACAAGAGGCTGGTGCAATTATGGTGGATTGGAGCTTTGGATGGATTTGCCTGATGACAGAGATGGAGTCTGGCAAATCCATCTGCTTTGCAAGGTTACTATTTTTCTATCCTAAACAGGTGTGTGATCAAATACAGTCCCTTTATTTTTCCACTCAAAAATTAAAGTAGTACGCAAACATCCTGGCATTCAGCACTTCTATTCACCTATGTAATGTGTCCGATTAACAACTTATCATGGTTATTTATGATGTTGGGCCCATTTTTTGAGACCAAAAGAGATGTAAAACTTCATTTTTTTAGTTGTGGATTAAAAAAAAAAACTAGGAAGTTTGAGATGCTCTGTGTCACTGCTGATTGGTCAGATGGTGTGGTGTAACTTTCTGTTGCATGGACTGATCTCTACTGATAGGCTGGTTCTATAGTATGACAGAGTGAAAGATGTTGACACTGGTGACCATATATGGTTCCTTACCTCATAAAGGGTTAAAATTAAGGCTTGATCTTGATAAATGTTATTCTCAAAGCAGAGTTCAATCCAGCTCCTAAGAGGAGAATAGAGGGCATGGGAGAATTTGAAAATTGAGAAATGTTCTCTAAACACTAAATGACAGTGATTTAACTCATTGCTACTGGATTATGCCAGGATAATGTTAGTTTTAAATCTGGTTAGAATGATCAGGTTAAATGATCTCATCCTCCATAAAAAGCAAAAACACTATATAGCCAAGAATAAGAATAATAACCCAAAGTGCAACAGTGCAGCAGTGACGACTCTGTATGCCTGCAGCAGGTTGATCACACAAAAATGACCACACTTTAACGGAAAACACAATGAAGATGGTTCACTTCATTCCTGCTGTCTCCGTATTTTGACTCTTTTATTAGTGACATGAATCTGGAATTGAGTGTTTTGGTTGACAGTCTTTTACTGTTAATATAACCAGGTACCTGAGTGCATGTGGAGAATACAAAAAGCTCCTTGTTTACATCTTCCTTTGCCTATCATCCCATGAGCATTTCCTTTTCAACCTATTGATCCTTTCTTCATCTATCTCTCCACAAAGCCCCTTCCTTCATCATCCTTATCCTCAAGAAATTTCACCATCATTTATTAGACTCGGTTTCTTCCCTTATCCTCCATTCTCATCTTTCCTCATCTATCAACATACCTCTGCTTTCCCACGTCATTCTTCCTTTCTTGCTACTTAATGTTCTCCTCTGTTTGTATGCCTCCACACCAGCAATAGCTAGGGTTAGAGTAGTTTTCTGGGTATTTTCATTTTGTTTAGCCATCCCTCCTTCTGTAAATCAATCCAGCCCACTCTTTTAAACTGTGTTTTTCTCAAACCTTGCACAAATACCCGCTCTGACACAAAGATAAACTGATTACATTTAGAGGTCAAAGGTCAGGTAAATGGATACGTTTAAACCTTACTTGTTACTATGGTATTTTCTGAATTCCTTTAGAGAGTGTCTTTAAACTTTGCGTGAATGTTTATTCTGACTCAGCACTGAACTGATTACACTTTGGGGTTGCTCGGTAAAAGGTTGTTGGGCCTGATTTTTTCCCTTGTTTGTGAACATGACAATTCAAGAGTATTTTGGGGGATTTTCTTCAAACTTTGCACAAATGTTCACTCTGAATCAGGGATGAAATGTAAACCTTTTATATGTCAAAGGTCAAGGTCGTTGGCCTGATATTCATCCCTTACTTGAGCATACTATGTTTCAAAAAAGGCTTTGAGGTATTTTCTTAATGTTCACTATATCTTTATTGGCTATTTGTTTAAGTCCTTGGTTCCCAACCTGGGGTTTGGGATCCCCTTTGGAGGGTGCCAAAGGGGGGGGGGGATTTGATTAGATTTGCACATTTTGACTTCAATCATGATATAACACTGATGAATACTTTGGGGAAGAAGATTTGAGCTTAGGGCTATTTTATTTGGATTTAAACAAAAAAGAATTAAAACTGATACTAATTTTGACCACAGTGTATCACTATCTTTTGTGGCAGTCATGGCGCACAAGTAGTGAGGGCTCAAGAGAAAGAGGTCGGGAACCACTGGATTAACTGAATTTAAATCCTAACATTTTTCACTTTTTAAACTAATTTTAATTGCTATCTGTTTTATTCATTAATTGATTTCCGTTAATTCATTTGTTTTGGTTTGGTTTGTTTTCTCACATGTGCATGCATGTGCATACTCCATTAAAGGCATAATGTATTACATCTTGTAGCATTAAGTGGAACAAACTTATTATTGGTGGGCATTCCAATACTTTTTTGTTCTTTATAATTTTGTCTTATATATATATATAAATGACCAAAGTAATATGTATATATAAAAACATAAATATTTATTATAATGATAGATAATATAATTATAAATATATTATAAACATATACAGTGCTTAACAAATTTATTAGACCACCTGTCATATTTGTCTCAAAGACCATCCAGCATCATGAAGTGCTTTAATGCGGACTTTTTCATTTTTAGTCAGCTCTCCACGTTTTACCATTTTGAACAGGAATGAGGGATTTCAAACTGAATTCATCCAAATTTGAGCCGGCTCACTGGGCTTCTCTGAGAAGTCAGAAATGAATCAAGCATAACATTCAACCATTAAAACTATTTTTTCTGTTCAGGATTGCCAGTAAATAATTATAATTTGACATATTAATCAAGACATAATAATGTGCTTTACTATTTTTTCAGTTCTTTTGTAAATCAGTGAATTTGAAAATTCATGGATAACAATAATAATTATATTTTGGCATTAAAAATATCATTTCGGTTAAAAAGCTTCTACATATTGGTATATTAACCATTGCAGAAACCTTGAAAAATTATTTTGGCAATTACCAATGCTGTTAGTTTAGGGCAGCTGTGGCATTAATCTTACTTCGGTTAGGGTTTGGGTGGTCTTATAAATTTGTTAAGCACTGTATATAAATATAATACATAATCGGATGGTTACGATTATCTAGCCAGATTATCCTGTAGTGTGTTACAAGTATCTTTTTTCCCTCTCAGACCTGATGGGAGTTGCTTTGACTAGAGACCATAAATAATAAACATGTTCAATATTTATGACCAAAAATCCTGTTGTGTGTAGAGAGTCATGGACAGCCAAGCAGACACAAGCTTCAAAGCATCAAACGGTGCAATAGCCGGTCAGGAGGGAAGCTGACGAAGGAAAAAGTAACCCAAAAACCCAGCCATGGCAACGATTGTAAACAGGAAGAATAAAGTTAGATGGATGGGAGAAATGGAGGAGAAACTTGCTGATTTGTGGCAACAAACTGGCATGGAGCTAGACCAAAACAGCAACTGTAATGGACCTAGCATGTAGCTAACAGCTAACTACAGTAGCTTCTTCCCTCTAAAGTCAGATCTGATGTTATAGAGATGGGACCAGGCTGAGACTCTGGTAGTCTGAGAGCAGAAAGTTAGTGAGTTGTGTGCTGAGTCAATCCTTTCGTTCTAAACCACACACAATAAAGACAAAAGGATAAAATCAGTGATTATTCATAGCCATCTGTGGGATCGCTCACACTGAAAAAATCAGTTACGATTTTAAAAATCTTGATGTGCATGGCAGGCTATAGAAGTTGCTAATATTCCCAATTCAACACACTGTACTTGAAAAAAACAAGATCACACTACAACAGAGAGCATCCACTTTAACTGGCTATGATCCCACCACCTTGGTCCTCTCCTTTACCTCCTTTCCTACCTCCTCTCCTCTTCTTCCTTTTAACATCCCCGTTCTCCTCCCTTGTCCTGTTCTGTGCTCCTCTCCTGGGTGTTTGACAGCTTTTATAAATACCCACTAAAAGCCTCTGTCACAGGCTGCTGTTAGTGCTGCACTGTTCAGCCTAATTCACCTTCAGTTGGAAAGGCTTTTACTGGCCGCCGTTTTGGCTGTGAGGATAATGTGTTAACACTTCCGACATTTTTGGGGGACAGCCCAATAATTTTCACCTTGAACCGACAAAGTCAGACAAAATTGAAGTGGGAAATCTGGAAAGGTTACAAGGCTAGGAATGTGGATTTGGAGACACTGTTTGGGGGAAAAACACAACAAGCCTTTCTTAACTCAGGTTTGGTGTTATTGAATAAAGCCACATAGAACAAATAACAACAACTCTGTTTCTTTTTTATTCCACTAACAGGGATCACTTGTTACAAAATGCTTCAACTGTCTGGTCTGAAAGATAGTTGTTAATAGTGTTCTAACTTTATTCTGTCTGTGTATTCACATCGAAATATTAAGCCATAAGATACCGCCTTTGTTTTGTGTTTCAATTCTCTATCAAATTAAATTGAAAGGCAAAAAAGCATGAGACTTTTTAAAATTAAAGGAAGGAAGAGAGTGTGAAATAACACCAGTAACAATGACAAATACTGCATAAAGTAGTTGTGTGGCTCATTTTTTGTGTTATTAAAAGTTGAGATATTTTTCTTCATTAACAAAAATCAAGAACTTGTGAAAATAACATGATGAGGTTTCTTCTGCTGCTTTTAAAAGTGCTATGAAGGCCATGAAACAGAACAAATTCATCTTTTCAGGACACTTACAGTGATCACCTGGTACATATATGGCATATGACACACCAAATGACTTTTTAGCATATTGATTTACTTCAAGTTGTGTCTGAACAGTGATTGCCACTGTTTCAAAATGTGATTTATTATGCAGGGCATGGGATTAGAAGAATGAGTGCATGACTATGAATGTATTTGTAATTGTTCATCATGTATTTTTGTGTTCTTCTTTCATTGTACTGCTGCAGGGCACCCCTGGAAAAGAGACCTAGGTCTCAGTCTCCCTGCTAGAATAAAGTAAAATTTGAAAAAGGTGATGAATATTTATGCAGTAATTCATTTAACCTAACCTATTTTTATTTAAGTGACATTACTTTGTAGAAATCTGTTTCCCCTTTGACAGTGAAGTGTTTTTTGTGATTTTCTTTGGTCAAAAAGTGAAATTATATTGAGCATGGGGAAATTATAAAATCAATAAAAGGGTAAAACATTTAAGGGGGCTAATACTTTTTACAGGTGCTTTATTTTACAACTTTACATTTTCAGTAGTAGAGTAGATGAACTTCAAAAACACAATAAAAAGTTTTATTTGGGCTGAAATAGTTGTTGTGTAAACAGGGCCTAAAGAGGGGAAAGCTAATCCAGGAGGGACTGGTGTGACAGGTGAAACTGGCAGCAATACAACAGGAGGGAAAGCACAATGGCAAGGCGTACAACAAAACAACACAATCACAGAGCACGTACATGAATAGTCTCTTTCACTGAAATCTGCTCATCTAAACCAATTAAATACAACACCAACATCTCGCTAGTTTCCTTCATCTCAGCGCAAGGAAAGTTGACAAAAATGAATCAGACAGAGTAATGACAGACAAAATAAGCTTCTTTTTTTTTTTAAGGATTTTTTTGGGCACTTTTGTGCCTTTATTAGACACAGGAGGACACTGGATAGAGTCGGAAACAGGGACGACAGTGGGGGAGAGGCATGCGGTGAGGGGCCTCAGGCCGGATTCGAACCCAGGCCATCCGTGTACATGGGGCGCACCTTAACCACTTGGCCACCTGCACCCCCAGCTATTTTTTAACTCAACAAACAGGATCAATCCCATTGAAATACAAGAATCTCTTACAAGGGCAGCAGCATAAGAACTTCCATGTATTATGCACAAGACAAATAAGGGTTACATTTATCAATTAATCAACATAGTAAAATATGTCTACAGTTTATCTGAACTGGCAAGTTTCAAACAAATAAGAAGCCGCTGTAAAATCAAAGGTGTCTTTGTTGATAATTTATGAGGAAAGGTTGAAATTTCTTGGTATCTGAAATTCACAGACATGAGGATGTTTTTGTTCAGAAAACATGACATATAGGTCAACATTAAGAAAGAAATATGTCTTACGCTGTCTATTGGCAGATTTGACACAAACTGCAAGTTCCTCACTGTCAATATTTTGGAAGGTTGCACAGTAATGCACTGCCTAAAAAGAAAAAAAAAAACAGATGAACTAAAAGTGAAATTTCCTACTCTGCAATGTGTGTGTGGATGCAGGAGGATGGATGGATGTGAGTGAAAGAATACCTGGCTGTCAAACAATAGATTCTTGCTTTCCACAGTCGGAAACTTTCAATAGACAAGAATTCAATCCCCCTTTGGCTTCCTGTGTAGACCATGTGTTTGATGGAGCTGGAAGCTCTGACTCCATTGTCTTACTGGTCTAAATAGAGGGAGTATGTGTGTGGTTGGCCCCCTAAGGACCGAATGAGAGTGCCTGCCACTGGAATGCAGCCATTACTAGCACACATGGGACACACAAACACACATTTTTTCTTGCATAAACACACATTCTCGGTCTCTCGGTCCCTCTCTGTGTGTGTGTTCTGGGCTTTAATTACATGAATTTCTTTTTTTTTTTCAGTTTGGCATAACCACTTGGCCTTAATAAAGCCAACAGAGTCTTAGGAGAGATTTGCACACGGCTGTTTTTCTCTCTGAAACAAACATGCAAACACAGCATGCTCAAATACACCCAGTCCATATTACAGTTATTGTGCAAAGACTGAAGGCTAAATACACTGTCACTTCCTCTCCAGTAGGATGATAAGCTCCGCCTTCTCCATGTTAACAGATGGGGCATGGCTCAAACTAAACTAAACTAGATTAAAACACACATCAATTACATTTGACAAAGATGACTCATGTCTGATTGCTTTTCATGTTTAATTTTAATTCCATGCTGAAAAAGCTGATGTACACTCATGATTGACAGCTCTGCTGATAAAGGTGGCTGCTGTGGTGTACTTTAGTGATTTGTTAAAGTAGAGAAGGCATAGGGAGATCAAAAAGAACTCAAACACATGCATCATTCAGCTTTTCGTAACTTTGAGTGTCTGCTGTGTAGATAGTTTGTCAAGTTCAGTGTGTGCTTTAGATAGCAGAAGAAACATGACAGGAATTCTGTGTCTAAAATCCCCTCTAAATGGAGCCTGATGTTTGTCATAAGTTTTAAACAGTTAAATCAGTCATCTGATGTTTGTAAATTGTTCAAGCATGCTTTATGTCAGCATAGCTTGGCTTAGCAAAGTTTGGCATCAGGCTCTGACTTAATCACTCCTTGCAGATTTCTTACATGCAGAATTGAGGAGTGATGAGATAGCATCTTAAACGCCCTAGTCGGAGCAAACAGGTGGATGCTGTGGTGGAGGTGGGTTGAAGGAGAGGCAGGCAATTGTAGAGCAGAGGAAGAGACCAGAAATCTTGCAGCTTAAATAGACCACTGAATAAGGAGAATGTGAGTGATTTGATTTGATTAAGATGCATGTCAGGTGTAAATCAATGGGCTCCTTGAGATTACTGACCTGAACTAACTCGCTGGCTGTCACATTCAGTGACATTGTGATGTTAGCTTCTGCCTCAAAGAGTGGAACAAAGGGAGATATAGCCTGCCTTTTAAAATGTATTTCTTGTTAAAGGTGAAACACGCTGAAATCCTCACGCTGACGTACCTCATACAACCCAACTTACAAAAAAAAAATCTCTTAAAAAGCAAAGTGTAACTATGAAGAGATGACTGCAGCTATGTAGATATGACTTTTTTTCACAGACAAGGACTAACCCATTAATAACACATACACTGGCTGCCATGCTCTGCAGTTTTGCTCCAGTCAAGGGCGAGCAACACAGCACAGACCTGAGCATGCCTGCTTTTTGCCACTTTCATCAATTTTTGTTTCTCTTTTACTACATTACATTACATACATATGTCTGCCAATTTTTGTCACTATCAACCCATTTTTGCCATTTTTTCCCTTTATTCTGAAGTTACTTTATCATTTTCCCCTTGACATTATTTCATATCCTTCTTCATTCTGATGCTGCGCACAGCTTTAAAGTCTGACATTACTTTCTGAATGGTTTTAGGAAAATAGGTTTACATTTTGCTGTATTGTCGTACAGCATTAATAAATCACATTATTTTTTTCCGCTTTGATAAGTGTTTATTTTTCAGGAAATATATTAAAGATGGTTTTCAAAAGATTAACTTTACAATGGACCATGATTTCCCCATTTATCCCCCTTATAGGCGGCCTGAGCCCTGAGCAATTTAGGGGAGAGATCATGGGAGAACTGTGAGTTCACAGAGGAACAGTATGTCAACAGCAGAATACTTCATCCTTTTTGGGGTTGATCTGCTGTTCATTCCAACAGGATTCCATGATTTTATCGCTTTCACCATGAATAAGTATATTATAAATATTGAAGGGTTATGTTTGCTACAAAGAATGTGGGGTTTCATGTAAAATCCTGTGGCTTTCCACCTCAAGAGTTAACTTGGCCTTGTCAATGGTGCTGTTGTAGCTCTATGACACATTGACCTCCTAATGACCCGCTGCTTGTGCTTGTTCTGCAGGATGACATGTAATGATGATATAGTGATGATTTACAATCAGGAGTCTGTGCACTGTGTTGTATTTTAAAGCTGACTAGAAACTTTGCATGTTTTCCGGTCTGTTTGGATTGATCTGCTCTGTGTTGACTGATGCAGTTTGGCAGCCGCAGGCTCTGAAAATAGACCTGCTGCATATCTCCAGCAGTAGAACTGCAACAACTGACTAGAGAGAAAGTGATTTACTCTGCATTGCAGTGCAGCTGTTGTATGTTGAAATTTCCAGTAACTGCACCTATATCAGAATTTGCAAAGAAGTCCTGAAGTCTCTTTGGAAGCAAAAGAAGAGAATAACAGTGGTGAAAACAGAAAAAAGGACTTAAAAACTGCATGCTCTGACAGAGAAATCCACAGATTGAAGATGACAAAGGAAGTTAACACATAACAGAACATGGGATGTGGGGAAAAACTATAATGTCAACAAACTGGCGTGATGAGGTAGAAAAACTCATTCAGGTACTGCACTGATTTATGCAGATCCATTCAGCTGCTTCATTTCACCATCGGTGGAGTTTTTAGCATAACTTGAATAAATAAAAGCAAGTATAAAAAGACCTCAGGGTTAAAGGGATATGTGGGTATTTTTGAAGTAAGGTTGTATAAGGTACTGGATAATAGTAATTATATCAGTCACAAGAGATTTTAGTCTGACTTTCCCCATTAAGGAGAGCATGATAAGGATACTAGCAAGGAGGCTTGGCTATGCTATGCATAATGTTGTGAATTTTTAGATCAAAACGAGCCAAAACTCAGTGTTGGCTTAAAAGTATGCTAAAGAAAAAAAGTAAACTTCTTATTTTTCCTCCAGAAAGAAAATGATTCTTAACAAGGGCCGACTTTTTCTGTATAGTGGACATCTGGGTGGGCTTAAGGTAAAAATAAAGCAATATTGATTTTTGGCCAATTTTGACCTTAAATTTGTTAAATTTCATGTAGTAATTTAGCCAGTGTTCTCACTGATCTCTCCTTGAAAGGGGAAACACAGACTGAAGGCTCATTTATGCATCAGAGTCTATGATATTTGTGTTAAGTTAGCCATTCTGTTACTTTTATGGCTCCAAATACACCACAAATGTAATAACTAGCAATTAAAATACACAGCCTGAGGTAATCATTGGTACATTCACTGCATATTGAGTGATATCATGGTGGACAAGTGTTGCAATATGGCCAAAATGCATTCAAATGTAAATCCAAGTTTTAAGTAAATAAAATAAGTTGAAGATACATATAAGAAATCATAAAATTTCCACCTGGAGCGTCCTCTCTTAATTCAATTGCACATAAAATCCAAAAATTTGTACTATCTCAAATTCATCTCAGGAGTCCAGCTATCACTCTCTCTCTGTGGCAGGAACACTTATCCACACTTTCATCGCATCCCCTGTGGAGTGTTACAAAAAAAGGCTTGTTCAGGTTACCCTGTAAAGCCCTGGGCAGGTTCATGCACAAATCTCAGCTGCCAGGGGCCCACCTGCACCAAGCCCTGTCAGAAAAATACCCTCATCCTTAACCAACCTCTCTGGTCCCCTGCCATATCACAAATGACACTGAAAGCCCTCCCTCCCTCCTTTAAATCCCTCTGTACCTTTACCTTACAGGACCTGTCAGGCTTTGTGACCCCTGCACCTACACTGGAATCTAAGGTGTGAAGGCATTGGCCTTCTCCCTGACCCATCAACCTTCACTCTTATGGGTGATGTTCTTTTAGCTCTTTGTGATTTTCTTTTACGAGAAATGGGCTATGCTACATCTTTATTGAAAATAAAATCAAAGATAAACTCTGATTATGTCCCTGGGCCAATTTAAAGGGTGTTTGATTTACTGGCCCAGATAGGAACACATGGTTACAGTTATCTGTATTAAAAAGCTATAGCAGAAAGCCTAACACACAGTTAGCATGTAGTGGGAACAGCACGGTATGACAGTTTTTGAACAAGAAAGTGGAACTAAAGTGGTATTGTTGAGGATTGAGGATTAAACTCATGTATAACTACTTTAACTAAGTGAAAAGAGGCCACATATCAGAGCACAATATTTCACGATATTAGTCTGCAAAGAGGAAGAAGGCTGGCAGACCTAGCTGCTAATGTTAGCCATGCTCTACACAGCATGCTAGGCTAACATCACCCCCACTGACGCGATAAACCTGTGGTGAATTTGACTGTTTTCTAAGAATTTTCTCCTGTTTTGACTAGATTGTTAAATGCGTTTTAAATGGGTGTTTAGACGTGTATTTCCATGAATATGTAGTTACACATAGCTTGATAAATAGGCAACAAAAGTCACTACATTGATCTCTGTTTCATCTGCCACTCTGCATTATTCTTAAATGGCACCCACTGTCTTGAGGATCCCCTGCCCCCTCCTGTCCCTCTGTGATAAAAGTTTCAACGTGCTCTGGATATAAAGGCTGGCCACACACTAGACGATTTTCAAATCTTAAACATTTTTAAAACCGTGGGGGACCACAGACATCAGGACAAAGTCAAACAGTTTTTCATCTTATAATTCCCTAAACACACACTAGACGACTCAGCCAGATTGAGTCCCCTTGGACCATACACCTGCCGACCTGCCAGCGACCTTGCCTGATCATGTAACTTCAAGGAAAGACAGACATGCATGTCTAAGAGTATGCCCACTTCTAAAAAAGTTTATAAATTAAGAGTATACCCACCTCTGCACCTTTATAAAACTGGATACAGATGTGTTTGTTTGTGTGCTGTTAAGTATGCCTATGCAAAACCCAGCTGGTGATGTGACCCAGTCTACTCGCTCTCACTGGTTGTGGGTATTCCATTCAAGGCATTTCAGGCTAGAATTATAAATATGAAATGTGTTTGATATTTCTAATTCAAGATATTTTAATTCAATGCAATTTTGGCAGTAAAACAATTGTGTTGACGCTACACACTTAAGGATAATTCAGATAAATAATTGTTTACAATGAGCTTTTACTCAGGATACAGCCTCATGATTGTCAGATGAGGCAAATCTGACCTGGAATCAGGCATAAAACCCTGTAGGGTGTGGCGAACATAAGTCATCCTTTTGGACTTAAAACGTTGTTGATCTAGGTAGCCGAGGCCTGAGAGAATGTGTTTTCATGACGTCTGTCCATACTCTCTTTGGCCTAGGGCATTTTTGCAGGTGTGATATCTCTAGAACCCTTTAAAGGGTTTTCTCCAGACTTTTCAGAAAGGCCCTTGCAGACTCAAGAATGGAGTGGTGAGGTTTCTGAAGCCGTAGGTGAAAATGTACAGCTATTGGACATGGTGTTGATCCCTTGCTTATGAAAGTAATATCTCAAAAACCCTTGACAGATTTTCAGGCTTTGAAGAAATATAAGATTCAAGGATGGACTGAGGTCATTGGACGACATGTATCCAACATTATGGGTTTTTTTTGTTTTGTTTTGTTTTTTTTTACTTTTGTACTACTGCCCTCTCTCGTTTAAGGATGACTGTATTAGATTCTTAAGGTGAAAGGTCAGGTTGTCCCCTTCAGTAAATTTTTTGATATTTATGTAAAAACTGACTGCTATGGTTCTGGTGTTGACTGAATAATGTCTGAAAAGATCAGTTACAATGCCCACAGTCTTAATAAGATTCAAAATTAGAGAGGCTCTGTTAGTGAACCAAAATTAAATTTCCTCTAAGGAGGAATAATTTTTGTGGGACGGATGTGTGGGCTTTGTCACTGGCTGTGTTCCAGTGCGTGTCAACCCCACAGTGATGTTTTGAAGTTTCTTGGTTGTGATTTGGAAACTTCCAGGGCCTTTCCCCAGACATACACAATTCAAAGCGAAACTCTGTTGAAACCTCTTTGAGGAGGAACCAAAGTCTTTAGAGATGTCTTCAGGGAATGATTGTGAACTGTGTGGTTGTGTGCGTCGGTGTGTGAGACAGACACTGAGAGGGAAATAAAGAGAGAAGCCTCCCCTGACAGCAAACAATTTTCTGAGTGGCACAGCTCACAGAGCGCTGCTGATGCATTCATTTGATAAGGAAACCTGTTGAAAGCAGATCCAGAGCTGGTCTGCATTTTTTTTCTAAATCTGTGTGAGTTTATCAGGATGCAAACAGAAAGAAGAAAGGATTCTTTTCAGCTTAGAGAAGAAAGATAATCAGATAAAAGTCTCTTTCTCAAGACCAAGGTGAAGATTTAAATCAAAAATAAAAAAAAGTAAATGCACTCAAGGCCCCCTGTTGAGTCACCTCTTTGAGAACAGATGTTTATTTTGGGGCTGCGACCTAAAAATATTGTTGTGTTTTTTTTTTTTCTTTCCTACAAAAGCCTTGTCAAAAGATAAGGATTAAATAAAGATGAGGTTGACATTGAGTTGGATTGAGTTTTATTTGAGGAAAGTATACAAGCACTGTGTTATGGGGACACATTAAAGCCTGGTCTCTAACAGCTGTAGCTCTTTAAAAAAGACTTTTAGAAAGACATCGACCTGTCAGTTCTGTTTTTCAGCCACTAGATCCACGTCACATTCCTGTAATGACAGGCAGAAAGTGGATGATTTTTATTTTTCTCATCCTGAAATATGAAGACATCAGGCTATAATAGTTAATCTTCTATATTTGATGTGAACTCGTGTTATTCTTGCATTTATTTGGATTAAAATGAAGTTGGCCCCTCTTTCGCAGCCTCAACTGCCTCCACTTTTCTTGGAAGGCTTTCCACAAGATTTCTGTGGGAATTTGTGCCCATTGAAAAGGTGCTTGGACTCATCAAACCATGTCTTTATAGTCCTTGCTTTGTGCTCTGGGGCAAAGTCATGTTGGAATAGAAATAGCATTCCCCAAACTGTTGCCACAAAGTTGAAAGCAAAGTTGGATTGTCCAAAATGTTTTGGTCTGCTGATGCATTAAGATTGCCCCTCAATGGAGGTAAGGGGCTAAGCCCAAACCCAGAAAAACAGCCCCATATCAATATCCCTCCACCACCAAACTTCACAGTTGACACAATGAAGTCACACAGGAAATATTCACACGGCATCCACCAAACCCAGACTGAACCATGTGACTGCAAAACAGAGAAGTGTGATTCATCACTCCACAGAACATGTTTCCACTGCTCCACAGTCTAGTGCTGGTGTGCTTTTTTCACCACTCTGTCCAATGCTTGGCATTGGACTTGGTGATGTGAGGCATACATGTAGCTGCCCGACCGTGTAAACCAATTCTGTGAAGCTACTGCCACGCAGTTTTTGTGCTTACATCAATGCCAGTGGAAGTTCAGAACTCTTCAGCTATGGTCATTGACCCCGCTCTGTGATTTTACATGGTCTTCCTCTTCATGGCTGAGTTGCTGTTCCACTCTATAGTAATATCACAGTTGACTGTGGGATGTCCAGCAGGATGAAATTTCTGGATCTTGCTTATTGCAAAGGTGGCATCCTATCACAGTACCACCCTTGAAATCACTTCACATTGAAACATGTCTGATATTACTATTATTAACGGGTGTGACCAAGTACTTTTGTTCATATAGTTTATCAAGTTAGCTTAGAGACTATCTTTGGACTTGACTTTTCTGGGACTTTAAGCTCTGCAGACACATCATGGTTGTATCATTATTATTTATCTATGAAGCCACACTGCAGTTCTTCATGGTCTATGCCAACATCTCATTTCATGCATTGGACTCATCAATCAATAAGCCACAACTATAAGCTTGCTCTGCCAGTTTTAAACAGTGAAAAATTTATTTGACCTTTTCTTAAACAGGGTTATGTACAACCTCGATGAAATTTGAAATAATCACAAGATACTTACGTATACTCTTATGAAATGATAAGCACTCAGTTAAGGGACCTCTTATCTCAGTTATGCCCCTATATGCTACCAATAAGTTACATAACCTACAACATGGCCCTTAGTTGCCACAGCATCAGCACCTTCAGTAGATGGAGCCAAACTCCTGGAGGTGACAACCCAGACGCTACCTCCCTTTGCACATGGCCTCTTAAAGGCCCCCCAAACCCAACTATGTAAGAGCCAGGACATCATAGGGGTTGTCAAGTGCAAACTTACCTTCACAGTCAGATTATCCCTACAACTCCTCAGTGAGCCCAGACGGCGCACTCCAGTATCACAGCCCTGGCTCTCATCTCCAGTTTCGAAGCGCAAACACATACGCTCTTTAGCAAAGCATGAAAAGAAGATAGAACAGCCTGCCACCGGTTGTCACAGCCCATTTCCCATTTTGGGAACTCAAGATGGTTGGCTAATGCTAAGCTAGTGGAAGAAGCCATCCAAAATTGGTTATTAAAAGGATAAAAAGACATTCAATATTGGAGTTACTGGTATGGATTTATTCTTTAAATACCATGGAAAGTCACCCGAGTTCCAGGTTCACTTGAAAAGCTACCGTTAGAGCTCCAAAGACATGAAAAGCGTCATCAGAATGGCAAAATGGAGGATGTCTAAAGGGGAAAAGGAAATGGCTAAGATTTATGGTTCAAAGGTGATTCATTTTTTTATAACCTGTGTCTCTTCTTGTCATATACAACATCAGTCTTAGAGGGTTTAAGGTCTCATTTATCTTACCATTCCTTCCACATGGTTATCACTGCCCAAACATCTCTGCCTTCAGCAGACCCAGGCTCCTTTCATGTTAGCTCCAGGGAGTGACAGTCTTGATATTACCTTCCCTAGCCCATGACTCCTTAATTGCCACCTCAAACAACACAGCAATCACTGGTGTCAACATTACACATGCATTTCACTTATTTTTTTACATTATATATTTACCTTTATGTTTACAAAACCATACTTTGTCTCTTTACTGAAAAAAAAATGTTAACTTGAATCAGTTAGAAAGAAATGAAAACATTATTTTGTCTATATCAAACTTCAGATTTCTTTCTTCTACTGAGGAAAGTCATATTTTCTTTCTGGTGTCCCAGTTATGCCCTTGTCTTGAGTTTGCAATGGGAGAAACTTTATTTTCTATAGACGATTCTCATTTCAGCTCAGTCCTGATAATGAACGTGGCACTGACAGACGCTGTGAGGACCGGCTGTGACAGGGCAGAGAAGGAATAAAGACCAAGGCATCCTGGTGCTAAATGCTCAAGGAAGGGTTGGAAATGAAAGCGCTGACTTTTCTCCCACTGTCGAAAGTTATGTTTCTCCAGACGTCAGGGGAATTCTCAGCAAACTATTGAACTGCCAACAAACAAAAAAGGAGAATTACATACTCAAAAAACTGTAATATTTCCACTCTGCTGGAGCTGCAGCAGAGAAAGGATTTGATTAGCATCGTGTAGTTGTGATTGTTTTTATATGTCAGCTATTGATGGAAAAATTTATACAAAATGTGATAACAATGAGATGCACTTGACTATTCTTTAAAAAGCTAATGGTAATGAAGTGGAATTAGTGCAGATGGAAGGAGAGCAGGTTAGACATTTCTGGAAGTGTAATTTGGAAGTTAATTAGGAGAAACTCTCTAACAATGTGCCAATCAATGTTTATTGCAAAAGTAATTCAAGGACAAACAGATATCCACCTCAGGCAAGTGCAAGTATCTTATTTTCATTAGCTAATGAATGATTTTTGCTATGTTAATTGCCCAGTTTAGCAGCCACAAAAACATCTTTGGTGATTTGTCTACACAAAAATGTCAGACACTATGTGGAAAAATGAAATGTGACAAATTTACGCCACTTCAAGGTTTGCTTAGAAGCCTTTATGGGTATTTGAACTGCACCACATAGTAGTCAGATATGTAAGGTAACACTGACAGCCCTGAGGCCATGTATGCATCTTAGCTTACACAACAATATTGCCTCATAAAAGGTCTGTAAACATGCAATACATTAGCGAACATACTGAAACTGGGCATAAAATAAGCCCTAAAATGAGCGCGTCATAACAATCGATCCAAATGTCTAAAATAATTTAGAAGATTCAGAAAGCATACAAGCTGATCAGTGAGCCAGGTTCAAACTTCCAGCTCAGCCAGTGAATACTTTAATGGTAAGCCAAAGGAGTTCTGATCAATGTTGGCAGCGAATGTTAGAATTAAATGTTCATCATGATGGAACACAGTATCCAGTGTTTTTGAGCCATCATAGAGGAGAAATCTTTAACTTACCCACCTTATTCCTGGGTGCTCCTCTGTATTTAGGATTATGGGTGAAACATCCAGTAATATAAGCTTCAGGAAAAAATGTAAAAAATACAGTATGTATGTCTAACAGTGGCTAACTACAGGGGTTAAACTCCAGTAGTGGTTGTTTTGTAAGGAATGCTTCCTCAAGTTAGCATTATTTGGTAATGTATCAAACATCTTACTACAAATATGCTTTATTATTTTCTGTAATGTCCAGTTTCTGGTACCTGCTGTTTTTCTGTGGTTGTACTTAAGATACCATGGTATTAGATATGTGTCTTTAACAGCTGGAGGGTTTTGAACATGATACTCACTGTCTTAATGCATCAGGGATGGTAATTTAAGAACTACCTGAAGAGATAGCCATGTGAATCATGAGTATTAGTAAAAGGACATAATAAAAGAAGGACTAGTTTGCAAAATGATAAGAATTTTAGAACATCCGCGAACCAAAGAGAGGAAATGTTAAGAGTTTGACTGGGCTGTACATATGCTTCAGATACAAAAGTTCATGTCCCACCTTAAACAAAAAGGTCATCATGTTTGTAACTTTGCAAACACTGATATGGAGCTGATAATATCAGCTAAGTGTGTATGTTACCTTAGGCATATTCTTTTTTATTTTCCTCTCATTCCTGGACAGTAGAAGGCAGAGGAATAATTGCACTATCCTGTTTGAGTTATAACAGAATTCAGATTAGCTCTGCATTGCTCTTATAATCAGGATTACCATCTTGTTACCATGGCAACTCTGCTTTTACAGAAGGTACCAGAAGTATCATCAGGGCTTGGAATAAAATAAATATGGGTGAAAAGTTACAGCCTTTCAGTCTGAGGTTGAAAATAGAATGGTTTGATCGATCTCATTCACCAGAAGATTGTGCAGCGTTTGTACCTGCTCAGCAGGTCAAAGACACTATGAAATACACAAAACACAAACAAACAGGATTAAATGCACCCTAACTACGCTGCAGAGTAAACAAAAATTGGACCAGTTCTGGCAAATTGTCAGAAGCCTGTAATTCCCAAACTCCAATGCCAACAGTCACTCAAACATAGAGTTGAGATAAGCCATCTGTTTGGACTGGGCAGTCACTTTGCGACTGTATTTGAAAGGTGGTGCACAAACTTTCCAGTGATCACTAAAACAAGTCTGCCTCTAACCTTGCAAAGCAGATGGATACACCCATTTCCGTGATTCTCACCGGCAAATCCATCTTGCAAAGCTCCCATCTGAATTGTTTGGGCCTGGTTACAAAGTGACAGGACCAATCAGCGTCGCGGGGCAGTGCTTTCAGGCGCAGCAGAGTCGTAACATAAACAAGCAGCCGCAGGAGCTGGTGCAGTTATGGAGGAAGAGATTAGCGTGGATGCTGCTAAAGCGCCAGTTTTATCAGAACGTGACATTTCTTTGTTAAAAGAAGAACAAAGAACAGCAGTGAGTTGTTTTCTTTTCAAAAACGACAAAAAATCGAGTACTTACATGTCTATAGTCGCCATGTTTCAGCAGCCTGATAGCAGCTACTTCACGTGTTTTGTTGCTCTGATTGGCCCGTAGAGGTGTGACAGACAGAACGTTCATCAAGCGTTCAAAGCCTCTGCCTTTTCTCCTTCCTATTGAAGCTTTCCCAGATGGATGTGTGAAACACATCCATCTGGCATGTCAGGTTAGTCTGCCTCTGTATCACTTAAGAATTTTTTTTTTTTTTTTGTAAATTAAAGATGTTTTGACTTCTTTGACACCATTTTTATTAGTACAGTCAGGGGGTTTAAATAGGGTTGGGTCATCAGTGGCTTAACCCAGGATTTCCACTGGGTCCCTCTTCGGTCTATCACGGCTGCGCTGTGGTTTGACATCTGTCAACTGTGTTTTCAGTGCACAGCACGGAGCAGCACCACAGGGCTGCTGAACCTCCGAGTCCTAGGAGTTTACGCAGTAAATCCAGACTCACACCAAGTTGCTATGAAAACATGACAAACACACGTGAAGCTGTTGTTCACAAACTGCAGGAGTTGAAGGGTGGACTTGCTTTTATTTGTCTTTTTTTTTTTTTTTTTTTTTTTTTTGCTTCTTCCATGGATAACCTATTTAGAAATACATGAGCTTAATCAGTATACTTTAACTTTACTTTACTTCTGTTTGAGAAGTGTGATTTAGATTCATCCTCTCTCTGACCTGTTGACTCCAAGCTCGGCTACGCCTCATTATGACATTTTGATGATGCATTAAAGTGAAATACAATAAAAGCAAATTAACCCACAGTCTCCAGCAATTTTTCAAAGACATTTCCTACACACCTTTCTGCCTTTGTTTGACCATTGCCTCACTGTCATTAGTCAAATCTTGAAGTCTTGCATTGTTAATCTCTGCCTGCTAGGCGCGTGTATGAACAGAATGATTATACGGAGGGCCAGCAGTCGTTTAGTTTGACCAATTCTAAACAAGACCTCACATAAACTCTTTTATCTCCTTCTTCTTATGCCCCTCTGCCTCTTCATTCTGAGTCTGCAGGCTTCTAGGAAACAAACAAATGTGCTTTTAACTCCATACAAACACCCACACATAGTATACACACGTTCACTCTTGAGGGCCTGGCGGCATTGATTTGCTCTGTTGCTCTGGTCCTGTTTGCGATTCAGCACCTCAATTTGTTCTTGTGGGAACACAAAGTCAGTGAAGATGTTCATTTGATTTAGCCAGTGGTTTTGCTTCCATCAGGGGAAACCACCTGAAGAATTGGTCTTAATCTTTTCAATAAATTAGACGTCCTGTTTATATTATGCTCTGTTAGTAGTCTGTTTTTCTTTATCGCTCTGTTTTTTATGCAGTTTGCAAAAGCCAAATCATTGTGTTTATTCAACTAATTCTGGGTTTATAAAATGCATGTAAACATAATGAATTCAAATTTTTGGAAGTTGAACAAACAAGCCTGGTTTTTGCAGATGGAGACTGATTTACTCATGCATATAATAATGCCTGCCCACAGAATTGGCTGGGCCCCAGAAAGCTCTACGCTTTATCTCCCCTTATGGGTGACCTTGCATGTAATAAACACCTTAGAACAGACCAGACTGGACTACTGTGCTGGTCTTTGTCCTGGAGGTTGAAGAGCAGAAATGCTAAGTGTAGCAGGAGCTGTGTGGTTGTCCATCCTTGAACATCACCATGAGCCAGAGCCAAGGTCCCTTATTACCAGAGCTAGACTCAGGTCCTTCCTATCTGGACCAATACCCAACTTTTTTTCAATTCTGATGAGTGCCTCTTTTTGGAACCATGCAGCTTTTTTTTGTGTGTGTGTTTTTTACATTTACGGAAATATACAGTATTTTCACCTGCACAGCCTCTCTTGCCTTTAAAGTAGCTTGACTATTTTAGAATAATGTGTTGATGAAAGATTAATTTTCCTACTTGTTTTGGGATATCTGTATTGTAAATAAAAGTGGCCCAAGGATAGATCCCTGGGGTACTTCACTACTCACTTCCATAAACTTTACATTATCCACAGCTGTTGTTTGGGCTCTGTTTGTAAAACACTTGTGGAGCTATTGCTCTACAGTTAAATTGCCACAGTGAGCCATCACCGTGGTTTGACCTCATGGTGCATATCAATGTACTGACTCTGATTCAGTCTCTCAAAGACTTTCTTTCTTTTTTGAGTGATTTTGTCCCCCGGCCTTTTATTTCTTCCTTCTGTTTCTATCTAATTCCAGCTGACTGAGAGAAACTTTTCAAAGCTGTCGACTGGCTGACACACATTCAGATGTGCTCTGAAAGCTTCTGAGTGACAGATTGAGCCTCTTTCTGATTATGCTCATCAGATCACTTTATAGCCACAGTGACAGACCCCATAGCTAAGTGCTCTGTGCCCTTTTGTTAAACACTTGTCCTCTTCTACTTAATCTGTCCTGAACTCTATCTTTCACTGTCTTTCTCTGTCAAACATAGGTGCAAAGAGGAGAGAGCTAAAGAATCCACAATGTGAATTTATTCTGTCATATTGGAGCAGGAGAAGTGGTGTCTGGTGGCTCGGTGAGATGGGAAAAAGTGATATAGAGTGTCAAAGTGTAGGTTGAAGTTCAGGTCATTGGTCTCCCGTCACTCAGCTCTCTGCTTTGTTTTTGTTTTTGACATTTTTCTTTCTAAAAATCTACTGCTGTGATGCAAGAATTCTCATGTGTTTCAGGCAATTTGAGACCAATTTACCACAACAAAAGTGAAAAACAAATGCAAGTTTGTATTTAATGTTCCAGACGTATTAACTGCCTATTTAAGCCAAAAAGGAGAAACAAATTGTTTATGAGCACAAATCCAACTGAGTGTTGATAGAACCAAATGATGAAAAGTTATGAATATTTAAAGATGAGAAAGCATTAACTATCCAAGATGCCAACACTCATCTCTGAGCATTTATACAATTTCTATCTGAGTTTAAAACTTGACAAAAGATAACACAGGGAAGATGAAGCTGAATGTCCATAAATGTTGCTCATATTGTTTGTAATTTGGATCAAGTAAACCTCTAATAACTTCTATTACACAAATTCTTATGCCAGCTTTAATTGAAAACTTGATCATGCTGTGGCATGTTTGGGTTTCTTCCTGACCTGATAAGAGAAAGAACTAAAACATGAAAACCACACAAGGTTAATAAAGGACAGAGAGAGGTTTGTTAGGACTACATCCAGTTATAAACAGGACAAAGGTTGTTTAAGTTTTCTGTGTTCTGCAGACATGGCAAACACACACTCTCTAAAGACTTCTCCACAACCCGGCTATTAATCTAAGAGTTTGTGTGTGCTAAGTGGTGTCATCAATCTTCATTGAGCTTTTTCAGGAGAGAGAGTGAGACTCCTTTTCTTTATCAGCCGCACACATGTCCATCTGCCCCTGTCAGAGAGAGTGATACAGAGACAGAGAGGAGAGAGAGAGAAGCTGTGTATGGTGTTTGAGTGAAACTGTGTCCAGGGAGGGGGGGTCCTCACACCTGGTTGAAAGTGTAGTTAAGGCCAAAAGAGAGTGCCAGCTTAATTGGCCTTGGTCTGGCAGGGGATGTGACAGGGGAGTCGGGCAGTATGTGTGTGTGAGCATTTGTGTTTGTGTTTGTTATAATTACAAGGAATGGCTCTGGACCTTAGGAGAAGCCATGCTGAAGGAGACCATATTCACACCTCGTCGTCTCTGATTTAATCTCTATTAGACACCATTTCTGCTTTATAAACCAAGTTAAACTTTGCATTAAGACAACATACACAGGATAGCTTTCATCTTACCAAACTTGATCTATTTGTCTATTTGCAACTCTAGAAAGCAATATTAAAGCTGGTTCAAACTGGACTCATCACTGAACATAAAAATGTTCAGGTTCCAGTACATGTGGTGCCAAAACCAGCGCAAACTGGCCTGAAGGTGAAGGGAAGTCTTGGCAGGCCTCCTGACAGCCCTATGAGACCAGAGATTGGCTGCGTGCAGTCTGTTCTGGTGTGTCTGGGCAGAGACACATCATCCTATAAACCTCGACTGCAAATTTGTAGAAGGCAGCTTATGGTTCCTCAGTGCTGACGGGGTAAGAAAACGGGTCTTCTTGGGACACCCCGCTTCACAGTCGGTGTCTGACATCACCAATCATATGGAACTTGGCCTTCAGTTTGGAGATGGCTTGCTCTACCAAACATTAATTTTCTTACTTTTTGTGCTAAAATATGTGTGTAAAATCAAACAATGCTGTTATGGTAAACAAAAATATTTAGAGGCACTCTGTAGCTGGCAGCATTATGTCCCTACCCAGCCCCCATAGTTTCAGCTCATGACGACA